>NW_020955293.1:528628-558993 GCF_003031625.1 Empidonax traillii | reverse complement strand
AAAACAAAACAAAACAAACCCACAACTATTATAGCTTGATTATGGAACCAAAACCAAAAGTTATGGAAGCAAGAAAATATTAGTGTAATTTCTTTAAGAAAATCAGCTGAATTTTATAAAATTTGGTGCAAGAAGCAAGAATTCTGGCTTTCCTTGTGAAGGATACAATTTTTACTGTAAAATGAAGGCCATCCCCTGTAATAGCAGATGCTCAAGATGTGCACTCTACTGAGACTGGTTTTTTTTTGTAATCCCACTTAGTTGCTGGTATCCTGAGTTTTACCACATTGTGTATTTCAAATATGGGTTAGCTTCAGTATACTTCTGCTTGGGGTAATTCTCCTAATAACATTTCTTCATCTGTTCACCAGTATTCGGATGCAAAAGTTCTTGGATAAAGTGCTGAGCTAGCAAGATTAACAGTGATTAAAGGTTTTGTGAATAGAGGTAGTAGTCACAGGTCCACTGAAGGCCAGGGGAAGGCCACTGTATATGCAGTTTCCTGGCTTTAGTGAGTATGCAGGGTTTAGGTGCCTAATTGGATTGACAGTTGGTTAAAAAGAAGCTGTTACTTCCAACCAGAAGAAAGGGAAAGCTCATGAAGAAAAGCTTCCTCTGCATGCCTTGCTGAAACATTGATGAAGGGCTGGATTGTCCTGAAGTACTTCCCTGGCATCTGCACAGGCATGAAATAAAATAAGCATGGTAACGTGACTTACAGATGAAGTTTCAGTGATCACACTGTGGATGTCATCATTGTCACTGTTCAGATTCTGGTTTCACAACCGAGATAAGCTGGGAACTGCCCAGTTGTTGGCAGGTGTTGGGAGTAGCTGTATGTACATTCAGCTTAAGGCTAAAGAGGATTGTAAGGGAAGCCATGCATGACTTAGTTCACTGCCATCTAATCATGTTATCATTTTGATAAGCCTGTCCTTACAAAGGACTTCGATTAAGTAATTCATGTATTAGGTGATATGTCTCAGATTCCACACTGAATAGTATATGACTTATTCATTACAATTAGATATGAAGGAGGAGGGAAATTGAGGGATGCAAAGATCTGAGAGTTTTGTTTTACTTAATTTAACTATCACTGATATGAAAGAGTTCAGACCATTATCTAATGCTCCCTTCTACCTTTATGCACCATGAAGTAATAAAGAACCAGGTTTTTTATCAAGTCTGCTAAGTCAAGTGGTGTTGTTCAGAAAGGGATTTAACAAGTTCCTCTTTTAATCTCATTAAATCAAAATTAAATCAAAATTTAGAAACAAAACCTTGTTTATGAGTTATATTTGGTGTCCACCCGTGATATTTCAAATTGCAAAATCAAGAATTAAACTTCATTAGCAGGAAAGATGTGATATGGTACTGTTTATCTTCCCCTCTTGCTTACCTGGCCTGTATTATCAGTAGTGATTTTGGAAATCCACAATAATGAGCATTTACGGATGACGTTTTGTTGCACATCTAAGTGTATAGTTACAGCATAGTACAGAGACCCACAAGTGACTGCCATCCAACTGACCATAAGCACATTCCTCCTCAGCCTCATTTGCAGTCCAGAGTGTGTTCTTTGTGGCTCAAGCAAACACAGGTGACTCCTGAGATGGGATGAGCCAAGGCAGAACACTACTCGTTGCTGCAGATACTGTAGCCTGTTTTTAAGGCAGAGTACTTCATTCTCTCCCACTTATGGGGACATGCCCTCATGAATGGGGTGGCAATCTAGCACCTTACTGAGGGGCAAATGTGACCCTCAATACTTTTGTGTGCAGTGACTCAATACCACACCTGCACTTACTATTCCTACTTGTTTTGCAAGACTTTAGTTTCAAAGGCATTTTGAGCTGTAGTCATGGACTAAGATACTGCTGAGCTTGGTACTACTTTGATAGAGAACACAACCACAACTCCTACCCAAATGGCTTGTTATCTAGGTGTAGGGTAGACACAAAAGGTAGATAGATAGGGGACATGAGGAGACTCAGAGGCAGTCCTGCTCAGCATAGTGAGCAGCAGTATCAGGACTTTGCAAAATGTCTTCAGGCAGTGATTTGAAGCAAAATAAGGACATGTGAGTAGGGAGGGTTACAATAAGCCCCTCCTGTGCAGCATGAGTGGAGACAAATGGGCTTGTTTGAAAATCTAGAGAAGGCTGGTATAAAATTTTGGTCTGTGATGGGAGTCATCTCTTCATGATGAATGAGTTAACAAAGAGAAAGGCTTTGAAAGTTGGCACAAGTTGATTATGATTGATGCGGTTGGCCTCTAGAAGAGGAAGAAAACCTAGATGAGATAATAAGCTCCTGTAATTTCTGGTTGAAGATATGTAAAACATCTTTCTGGCAGATGAATATGAGGGCTCATTATGTTTTCCACGAGGAAAAGTCATTGAATTAACAGACAGGACAAGTTCAAAGTCTGTGGAGCAGTTATTTCTCTAAAACCCATACCTTGAAAATACTATACAGAAGAAATCTGAACAATTTAAATGAATGCTGTAGGCAAGAACTTACAGAAAGGCATGGTCTAAGACAAAGTTGAAGGCCAGGAAAATAAGCCAAATGGTCATGGGATCCACTGTCATCAGGATCACAGATGTCTCACAGAGCTTGAAGGAAAAAACAAAGAGTTTCAGACATGTTATTTTGTGATGTAGCTCAGCATAACTCAGGGGGAGACGGTGAGACTTTAGACTGAAACAGAGAGATCTGGGGGGAAAAAAAAAAAAAAAAAGAGGTTAATGCATCCAAAGCAATTCTGTGATACTCTACTATCAGATTTTGTCTCTGATAGGTTACTCCTGCTGAGAAGCGACTAATTCATGTGACTAATTCTCCTGAAATCAAGAGTGATAGAAAATAGTCTGTAGGAATGCAAGTCAATTTAAAATGTCACTTGAGTGTGCAATGTGTTTTAAGTGCTGAAATATGTACTATACAGTGTTATGTAAATAACAGATAGCTGTATTATATGGTGTCTCAGTGAAAGAACTCCACACAGTTCTATGCATGTGAAGTGAATATTGTTAGTGATTTGTCAGTTCAGTGAAATCTTCTCTCCTGTCATTTTTGTTTACATATTTAAACTGGTGTAGCCTCTAATACAGGAGCTCACATCACCTTCATATCCAAGTAGTCCCCTTTAATTCAGTTATGTCCCTGTGGATTAAGGTGTTGACCATTAATTCACAGCACTGGCAACTATCCTTTGATTATCAGATTGAAAGGCATGAGAGTAAAATTTAAGGTTTCAGAAATGCTGAAATAAATGTAAATGTTACTTAATGATGTGGTTACAAGCCACAATACTGATATAAATAACATGAAGACTGTGTCTGCTTACTGAGGGTTGTTGTGTTTTTTTCCTTTTTTTTTCTCATCATTCATTTCTTAAGAAAATTGGCTAAAAAGCGGAAAGAGACACTGAGTAGTACACGGCAGGAAATGACAGTGATGGTGAATTCAATGGATAAAAGCTACACTGAGCAAGGCACCAACTGTGACGAAGCTTTCTCTTTCATGGACACGCACAATCTAAATGGGAGATGTAAGTTTTTTTTCTTTTCTTCTCTTTTCTTTTTGAAGGTGGAAGAAAGGTGCAAATGGTTTTTAAAATATTCCTCATTACTCAGTCATGGAAAATCCATGGGATGCAGAGTTTCCCACTGTGCAGCGCATTATAGTGTCTATTCAAATGAGCAAGACAGTCAGACATCAAGAATAGACTTCTTTAAAAATAATAAGGATAATTGAGCTTTATTCGGTCCATCCTTTTCCTCTGCAGAAGGGCAATGACATCACTGAAACAGTAGTTCTACTTTCTCCAATCTCTATTATGTTAAAAATTTTGTATTCCTCATGCTGTCCCAAGTCCTTCAAATGCTTCCCCTGCTCACTTCTTTTTTTCTAAGATAAATTTATTTTTCAGTGTCATAACCTAATAATGATGATCTGATTGTCTCATTATTTCCAGTTTTAGATGATGCTCTTTCTTTTGCTTGTGCAAAGGAAAAACTCAGTGGAATTATCTGTTCTGCAATTTCATAAGAGATTCTATGTCATGGGTCTTCTTGTATCCATCTCAAAATAAATAAAATTTGTAATATAAAATTTCCTGCATTAGAATTTTAGCCAAGGTCTTACTCCTATCAGAGGGTTAGCACTAAGCAAAGACCAAAACAAACGGCAGTTTTTATAACTGTTAAAAAAAATGACTGTGTTCTTAATTCTGTAGTTCTTAAGGAGCCTCAGGTTTTTTTGCCAGTGGTTTTTAACATCTTCAAAATTTGTCAAAGATTAAATTTTGTTTCAAGTACTAGCAGTCTGCAAGGTCCAACTCCCACTCTTCAACAATATGCTTAAGAATTTCTCTTTGACGAGCTCAATTGTACAAACACTCTGTGAGTTTTACGCAGTGAGACTTTTCTCAGCAGTGTTAGGTTCACAATTTGCAATGTTATTTGCATTTGAGTTACTTTTGAAATTGATTTGAATAGGTCTTTCAAATTAGACTTGCCTTTCTGGTGAGAATATACCCTTACAGTTAATGAGATTGCTCACTTCTGTGAAAAGATGAAGAGGTTTGACTTCACCTTCCATCATCATGATGTAGTTTGCCAGTGGTGTTACTGAATGGTCATAACTACAAAAGAAGCTGCAATGAGTTCCTAAGAGTCAATTCTCTTTATGTAAATCACCTCAAACCTGTTTGCAGTCACTGGCATAGCAAGTTTTTTATACCACTCGAAGGCTAAAACCTCTAATTAGACTTTCCATAAGAAACATGGTCACCAGAATAAGCAGTCTGATAGTGTTTAGGAATAGTATTTGTGTAGGCATTGTAGTCAAGAGATTTACAACATTCCTACTTCCTATGAAACTTCATTATTCTACCTGCATTCTCTATCGAGCAAGTTTTATTATCATCTGCAGCCCTGACCTCAACCCTTTGACCCAGGGGACAAACTGATTTGATCCATAGAGTTTTCCCGTTGGCATTACAAATGGCTAAATGATTAAATACCAATGAGAGCATTGGTCTGTGTGTCATTCCCTGAAAACCAGTCTTAAACAAAGGGTAATATTCACAGTCTGTTAATATCTCTGTTCACATTATCCACCTGGCTGAACAAATCACATTAAAAAAAGGAGAGGTAAGAATAAACCCTAGTAGAATATTTGCATACAGTATTTACAGTATTATTAAGAAAACTTCCTAAAGATCAGCTTCTGTCAAAAACACCTGTTGTCATTGTGATGTCTTTTTTCAAGCATCAATATTCAGTCTAATCTTGTGATTTAAGAATTATATTTGCCATCACCGATCAATATGAGTTCTCCGATGACGTTTCTTTTTAGAGAACCAGTCAAATTCGATGAGCGATTTCATTCACTAGACATGCCTGGTTTTCCCTATATTCTGATTCCAGTGCAAGTAACCCAACAGGATGAACTCTAAACCAAGTCAATCACATATGCTGGATCACTTTGCTGTCTCTAACCAGCTTTGTTTCTCTTTGCAGCTGTATCTTCACCATCTTCATTTACAATGAAAACTAACACACTGAGCACAACAGTGCCTAATTCTTACTATCCAGGTAACCGATTTTTTTCTTAGACCCTTTCATAACAAAAGTGTACACATATTTATGTTATTATACTTCTTGCAATCTTAATACATATATAAGCAGCATACTGGTTGCTTACAGTAGCTTTCTGAAAGAAAACTCGGGAACATATATCAATCATTTACTGTTCTCTCTCTTTTTACCTTTTCTGCATTGACCTGCTTATGATGTATGACAGATCCATTTGTGCCAACTGCAATTTTAGGTGAGAACATTTCCCTTTATCAAAGTTTATTGCTGAAGTAATTTCAGAGGTTGCAGTTCTCGGGGTACAGACAATAGTATGCAAAATGCTGGAGTTTTAAGCTAAGGGAAGGGGTGGTAGACTTGGCTACACTGAGGTGCTAAGGACAGTTATCAGGCTTGATTACTACTGTCATAGTGCAAGTCAGGGGAAAAAAGAAATAATTTTAACAAGTGGATTTGCAAGGAAATGTTTATGCATGTATTTGGAGTGACACAAAAGAATTTGATTATCGCAGCAATTCAAATAGTTTCCGTCATTTTTTTCTGTTTTATCTCAGGACTGAAGATGTTACTTCTTAAAAATAACTTTTTTTTCCTAATTAGACTATTCAGGATACAGAAATTCAGATAAAATACAGTTATGGCCGTCTACCAGCTATCATGTCATCTCACAATACTGCAGAGTTCCTGATGTGCTTGTCAAAGTGAAGTTTTAGAGGGGAGATGGTATTTTGAACAGCAAAATGATAACTTGACACTTAAAGTATATACTTTATTATGCATTAAGTGTCACAGGAATGAAATAAAAACAGAAGAACTGTAGGTTAAAAACATACAATCAAAGTGTAAAGCATTTCCACTGGGAATTTAGGAAAATCTGCTATTGTCCAATGTCAAAATGAGAAAGGTTTCTGCACAGTGATAAATAATAAGCATGAAGCGCTATTGCATTTTCAGTGCCTAAGTAACTCTAACTGCTTTGTGGCTTGTATTCATTTACACCTCCTTCCCATGCTAACTTACTAAACGGGCATTTTTTTAATAATAATAAGTCAAAATATAACATTGCACTGAAGCAAGAATTCAAACTCCAATGTTAAGGCTATTTCCTCATTTTTCAATTTATAATTTCACAACAAATATACTCCTTTTTCTTAAATCACTGTAAAAAACAGAAGACCTCTTAACAGATTCCTGCCTTTAAACTGTAAGTTAAACAGGATTATGTAAAAGTAGAGTGAAGCATATAAGAGGCAGAAGTTTAGGAAGGTGATCTTGTGCAATGCATTTCACTGTGATAACTTTGAGAAGGAACTTTGCTGGTTTTATACATTATGTAAATCTGGAAGAAGGTGATGGTAGTGACTGTAACAATGTAATAATCTGCATGCAAATGAAATTTGCAGTGCCTTTTAACTGCCTGAGATGTTAGATTTTTTGTGTGCTTTAGCATTCATTCAACGCTTCATCCAGTAGATGTTCTTTCTGACCTTGTGGGTGGGCAAGGAGAAAAGTACGATTATCAGGAGAAAAACTTTGAGATTTTCCTGTCTGTATTATCAAGTTTTAGTTAATGGTTTCTCTGATTGTTTTTGTGATCCTTTTCTATATAATAATGATGGTGAAATTATGGTAGGGTTTTTTTCCCCACAAGAAATAATCTCTAAGCAAGTAATTCAGATATCAGGCAAACACACACTGGGAAAAATAAATTCTCTGATTTTACTAAGTCTGTAAAATCTTTAATGAGCTAGATATGTATTTTATGGTCTACTACAGCAAACCTGTGCTTACTCATCTTAGAAAATCTTCCAGTTATTGCACTGCTTAAAAGAAATATTTTTGTAACCTTGCATATTAAAAATACTGCACCATTTTATGAATGGTGCTCCATTCAGATCAGATCTGTCTGCCAATATATGTTTATGACTGTCTGTATAGGAATAATGTTTTATCTGAGGTAAATCAAATTAGCTATGCTTGAGTTAGTAGGGGAATATAGCTATAAATAAAGTATGCTGGGTTTTAATTGCAACTAATATGTGCTCTTGCTGGCGTCCAGTGTCCAAAGAAGTTGTGTTAGACTGCAGAGTTGAGCCTGGAGTTAGAACTAAATGAACTTTTCACTGTGACCTCTTGGGAAGGCTACACGTGTGGTGAATGGCTGAGTTCAGTTTTCAAAATCTTCTAGAAAAGCCACAACACACTTACTGTTTCCAAATTTATGTACAACAGGATGTTTGGACTATTTATGTGAATTAGGAACTGGTAATTAATGACAGGCTCTTTAAATGATGCAAAAGGCAACAGTCTGGCTACTTAGTTTCAGATGAAGAAATTTTCTTCTGTTTTAAGGAAAACTTTCATTATTGTCCTAATAATGTGAGCAAAAACCTGAAATTAAACCAACAACAACAACAAAATAAAAAAAATAAAAACCCACACCAAACAACTTTGCATAACAGTGACCAGGTTTATAGTGTCCGAGCATGACTGTAGATCATGCTTGTCTAGTATCAGTGATGTGCATGTTTTTGAAATTGTAGAATGAAATGAGTCTCAGCCCAGAAAGGATAATGGGCTGCGTTTCCAGATATTTTCCATGTTGGGAGTTCATCTAACTAGTAAATAAGTATATTACTTAACACGTGTTGCACAGCTGTATGGGAGTGAGTAAGTGGAGAGTAGGACAACTGCAGCTGTAGGAGTATTTAAGCTGAATAAACTTCCCATTGCATATGAACACTGCATCTGGAGAAGCTCACCCTTCGAAAACCTTCATAGCCTGAAAAGCTCATGCTCATGCAGTGCTCAAAGTGAAAATATATGTGGCTCCTAATGTACCATATAGATCAAGAGTTGAAAGAACTTCATTTAAAACAACTTAAAAGATAACTCCCAAATAGAGAAAAACAGTATTAATGAAGCTATAACAGATAAAGAAATGGAGAGAGGAAAATTACTCTAAAAGTAGGGAGCTCACCGGAAAGAGATTAATAAGTATTAAAGCGCTGCTTTCGTAGTACGAGACNNNNAAAAAAAAAAATATCAATCCTTAAGTTTTTTATCTTGTTTCTAAAATTCAAATAAGCAACCCAAAAAATCATGATCAACTTTCTACACTTTTTTTTGTCTTTTGTGTCTTAGCCACCTTGTAGTTTTCAGGTGCCATTTCAGCAGCAACATACTTGTATCTACACTTGTATACCACGCTTCATGCCATGCATCCTGAGGTGCTTTGCAGTACAATTTTATATCACATTAGAAGTATGTTGTAAAATTTTATTACTAAAAGGTAAATCCCTTTCCTCTGTGTTAGATCGTGTTAGCAGACTGGCAGAAAAGGGAGTGAAATGCCCATACTCATACCCATAAATTTTTTTCTGCTATTTTTGGTTTAGCTGTAAATGCTCAATTCATATTGGCTATATGTTTAGTGAGGACCAGATATCATGTGTCTTAGTGGGAATTAAGAAAACCTCAAATCATTCTTGAAATACGATTCATTGAGCTTTCTGGCTTTAACATCAATTTTCAGTTGTATAATCCAAGACCAGAATCTCACCTTTAACAAGGTGTGTTAGTATTTTTGGGTTGTACATGAGAATCTGGTACATACAGATTTCATAGAGATTATTTGTGGAACTTTCTGTTGTAATATATCTAACTTACGAATGTGGACATATTATTCTAATACCATATTTTATGAACATTTTACAGATTTATTTTTTTTATTTAGTCCGTAGCCAGTGAAGAGTAGCTTGAATAAGTCAAAGCACCACATTTAAATTTTGGTTAAAATTCAAAAACTCAAATTATTTAGATTTATAATTATTTGGGTATATAGATATTATCTATAAAAAATTATTTGGGTAAAGAGATAAAATATTTATGATGATACTTGGACTGTAGACTTTGGGTTGGGTTTTTTCTTTTGTCAAGTCTGAAAAATTTTTTTGGATTCCATCTAAACAGGAAGAAGGTTGTATTGCTTCCTTAGGTAGAGTGCACCTCTATCTGTTCACTGCTAAGTGTAGGTTTTGATCTCAGTTCCATTTGTGTGAAATGACTCACAGTAAGATACCTTGGTTTCAGTAAATCTAATTTATACTGTGAAACTGAGATCAGAATCTGACTCATTTAGGAAATCATTCTGTAAAGACTAAATTACGAACATAAAATTACCTGTAATTATTAATGTAGTACTGTTGCTTATGCCCTGTTTCCTTTTTCTCCTCCTCTTTTTTCTCCTGATATGTATCTTCTTAAAAGTGCCAATCAATGGTAAGTTGCCCATTTGCCCCATGGAAGAAATGTGGAGGGTTGGGAGAGTATGTGTCTCGTACAAATTTTAACCAGCCCACGGGGGTCTCCTGTTTGTTGGCTTGCATGTCAGTTGACATATAACATTCCATGCCTAATGTGGTGGCTCATGATATACTGTGGTCCTAAAGCATGTTCAGCAGTCAGTCAAGACATCTTTCCTTATCAGATGATCCTTTGCATTTGTCCTCTTGTAGTGTGTCTCCAAATGTTGTTTTCGGATCTACATTTCCATTGCAGTCCTAGCTTGATGAAACCATAAGCCATTTTGTGTATCTTTTTATTTTGCTCACTCCAAACATTTGCTCTAAATTTGCAGTGTAAAACAGAGCCCTTTGGTAATCTCTGAAGAATACAAGTCCAGTTTCATTCCGTGGAACTTGTTGAAGTTTCAGTTTTAAACTTTTGTGCAGTTTAAAACAAATGCCTGTTTTAAAATACAATCAGCTAGTGATACCTAAAACAGTATTAGAGTTTGGACTGCTCTGCAATGCTTCCATTGTAGAACTATGGACTTTGCCTCATTCCAATCAGTCTTGCAATTTTCCTGTGTAAACTGCTCCATGAATTTACTGTTCTTCTGGTGTAGCCCTCACAGACAGAAGCAATGCTGATGGCGTCAGATTTCTGCCACTCCTCTAGATATCTGTGTAGTTTCTGTTTCTTTCAATAAGTGAAAATGAGCCAGTACATTGTGAGATGCTCTTTTTCTAGACGAAACCCATACGATGGTCAGTGACACAAGCAGCCTGGTCCAATCCCATACCTACAAGAAGCGAGATCCAGTGGATGTGCCCTACCAGACCGGACAGCTCCATCCAGCCATCCGTGTAGCTGACTTGCTACAGCACATCACCCAGATGAAGTGTGCAGAAGGCTACGGATTTAAAGAGGAATATGAAGTAAGTGTCAGGTCTAATGAACTGATTATTTTGTCTTCTGCACTGTTGGCTGTGTCTGTCTGCAACCTGTACCACAGAAGAGGAAAAATAATTACTCAACCAAGTAAGCCATCTTCTTGTGTGAGGGAACATACTGAATAGAAAGGGTCACCTGTACAATGAGGTGATTGTAGCCAGCTAGGATGGCTGACAAAAGAACCTTCCTTGGAAATCTCTGTTTAATTCTAATTTCGTGAATTAGAATTCAAAAAAATACTCAAAAAAACAGGTCCACTACCGTTCTCCCAGAACTTCTAATATTTTCTTTTCACTACTGAAGAATATACCTTTTTTTGCAATGTTCTATATAGCAGATTGTCTAATTACAGGTACCATGTAACAACATATTAGCTTAGAAATCAAGTTCTACAAGCAGTATTTCTTGGAATAACAGCATTCATCGTGGAGAGGAAGTGCACAAATCTTTAGAGAGTCCCATAGGGCTATAAAATTTGGTTTGTGGTGCCTGAATCATTTTGGACTAGCTGGAGGCTCTCTCTAATCCTCATTATTTTTCACATGAATTTATAGTCTGGGTTTTTTTACTTTTTTTTAAAACTGAAGTTCTGTTTCTTCATTTCATGCTGAATTAACCTATTCCTCCCTGTCATCATCTTTGTTTTAAATGTCATGACCACTACATCCTGGCAAATATTATAGGAATTCAGCATACTATGCTGTGGATCCTGACTTCCTTGTGAGATGGGTCACTTTGCTAAGTGGAAAAAAGCAAAAAAACAGCAGAACTTGTTCTCGTGCTGAAAATTAAGGGTAATATTATGCCTGATTTCAAAAACTTAACTGTGCTAGAGATTTTCAAGAATGCGCCACTTCTCATCCAAATCATATATTTGAATGAACAGAGACTTATCAACCTGGGTTTTTTGTCTAATGTGAGGGAGGATTTGAGACCCTTAAAAAAATCTGCTTAGGTCAAATATTTTGCCCACTTTTCTCTGCCTTTTAGCTCAGCTTTTAAGTAGTTTATTCTTGTGAATAATTCTCACATACAGTAACACTAATATGGGTTGATAAGATGTCTACAGCAAGTAGTTCCTTGCAGATTACAATTCAGTGGATTTGGGCCCACAAAACAAAGTAGCACAAACATAATACTTCACAGGGGAAAGGTACATAAGATTGATCATCAGGTTTGGGCTATAAATTGTCGAAGAACGGATAAGAATTTTTGAGATAATTCTGATTGATCAGGTAGGAAGATGCATAGGAACTTGTGGGGTCTGATCTGTAGGCAGACTTGAAGCTGTCACCTTTGAAATACTCTGTTGACTTCTAATACTTGTTCTGAACTATGACCCAAGATGGTGTGATGAGCTTTTTTAAAAAAATCATTCCCTGCTGTGTGCTCTAGGAAGCAAACACTGATCACCAGCAGTCCACTCTCCTGTTTCCAGGAGCAGGCTGCACCTGACAAAGCCTGTATCAGCCTCTGTATATGTTAGTGTCCTTTTGTCCAGTTGAGGAACCTGTCCAAATTACACTGCATCTCCAACCCAGTACTCAGCCCTGAAGTTCCTTTCCTTGGACACTAGAATGTGAGAAATCAGAGGGTGTAAATGGATCATACTGTCATGTGACTCTGACATAGCCAGCAAGAAGGAGAATGATACAGATTCACTTTTAATTCTGTGTCCTCAAAGCAGAAGCCAAAAAAAAACAAAAGAAAAATCTCATTCTTTTATGTGATGAAAAGAGAGGGAGGAGGACAAACAGCAAAGTCATTTAAATTATTTCCATCCAGTTGGGCAAGCAGCAATTTCTCTTTGGGCATACTTGAGTATGCACTGCTCTAGAGCTTCAATATACCATACTTAAATTTTAAAGGTAGGAACTAATATATTCACATTGCAGGTCCTTCAAAATGACTAATGCAATTATTAGTACATTGCTGAGTTTTTACAAGTGTGCATACTGCTTGCATTTTACAAGAGATGGTGTTTCTTTAACTTCACGCTTTGTCATGCCAATTTCTTGTTATAAGAATTGCTTAAGTATATAATTGTTTAAACTGGTATTTGTGGTATTAGATTTCTAAAACCCGTGCTTCAGGCCACTTCCAAAGTCACTGAAGACATTTTTTCCCCTAAAACATAGATAACAATTCATTCCCAGAAGGAGCTAATCACTTGTCAACTTTCATTTGTGTAGCTGACTTAAACAAGTTTGTTCCTGTGAGGTTTTTTATGCCACTGTTATTTAAAAATGATAGAATTGAAAATTCTTGTCTTTGGAAAAGATTTGCTCATCAGCCAAAACCTTTTATACCAGCGTTAAGCCTAGAGGAAAACTACAATTAATTTACAAAAAAAAAAATGAAGACTGTAAAATGGAATTTATAGTGCAACCAATGACATGGCTTTTTAACTACAGCGGATCAAATGATGTTGCTGAGAAACAATTTCCAGGAAAATCACTTAATTCTGAGCCTACCAAGGTGATGAATGGCACCCCATTACAGACAGTAGGTGTAGTCATGACTAATGCCAGTAGATGCAATACATTAGGGTGCAGTTTGTTAATAGTGACAGGGAAGGGGAACTTGAAATAGTGCAGCTGCATCTGAAAAAGTCCTCTTTATATATGGAAATTTTTATAATCAGAATGAACTATAAGTAGCCATATCTTTGAGGGAGTTTTTCCCATTGAAATACTACAGTACTGCTGGTTTTCCTCCATATGCAATGAACAACTGCCCAATATATTCTAGCACTGCTAAGATTGCAGATCTCTTTGTTTACACTGCTGTCAGACTGATTCTGTCCTCTTTACAAATTTGAACTGGGCAACAAAAGAATTTTTTGCTTATATATTATCAGAAGGATAAATGTCCAAATGAAAAGGAAGAAATAGTTTGACAGGGGATTTGTTTTGAATGAAGTCTCGTAGATGGTTTTTGCTCTAACAAGACAACAGGATTATATAGTCTCACCAGGGAGAGAGTTTGATTCAGGAGGAGTTCACACAGGATTCACTCTGAAAATAAATCTGTTGAACTCAACAGAAAGTAAAGTAGCACATTACCCATTAGGAACACTTCAGAGGAGTGGAAGGATGTAGAGCACTTACTGTCATGCATAGTTTTAAGTGTTTTACAATAAAAACTAATAATTAGGGCCACTATTCTCAATAATTAGGGCTGTAGTTCACCCTCTAAGCACATGTATGTAGTTTTAAGTCCTACTGGTGTCATGAACAAGTTTTTGGTGTAAAAGAACCGACACAAAGAATAAAGGTTGAAAAATCATATTTAAACAGTGGCAGGTTGATACTTAATCACTCAGTGCTCAACCTTGCAGTAGGATTTACTTGGGATACTGAGTGTCTGTAGCTCCCAGTGCATGGGGGCTTGAAGGAACATCCTTCTTTGCAGGATGGTGCCCTTTTGTTCTCCTTCTGGGAGGAGCAGAGATGTTTTTGCTGTTGTCACTGGAAAGACTCGGGTTGAGTATCAGAAGTAACACATTGCACAGCCTGGCCCTGTTTCTGCGATGGCACATGTGGTCTCCAGTTCCCTCAAGCAGGATCAAGCCCTGGCTCTCGGCTGGAGCGGTGCAGCAGATGCTTGTCTTGTGCCTAGCTGTGTCTGTAGAACCAGAGCAAATGCAGAGGCATCCTTAGCAGCACACCAGAAACAAGTTCACTGCCTGCTTCCCTTAAGTTTCTCAGGCGTCAAAAAAATGTGGATGCATTTCTGTAAGTTGTGGACAAAAATGTAGACCTTCATTTGCAGCGTAGTGGAATGTGAATGGTTGGGATTGCACAGAAATCGTTGAACTTGGGAAAATTTCCACACAGCTAATCTGCAGTGGATCTTTAAAATTCTTTCTATCCCCTGCCAGAGCTTTAAGAAAGGAGAGATTTGAGCTCAGTTCCAGCAGTGTTAGACTTACAGGATAACGTTGGCCTGATTTCCCATGCTCCCCTGCTCTAATTGTGGGTTATTTAACCTGTTCCCCAATACTACAACATGGGAGAGCTTTTATTGACCACGAAGTAGGCTTGTTGCTCATCTTCTCTCTGCATTAAAGAAACAAAATAAATAGAGAAGGAGAGAAAAATGGTCTTCCCAACCTGTCGCTTCTTCTTCCTTTCACCTTTCACCTTTTGTTTTCAGACTCCCTGGTAATTATCACAGTGCTTTACACCGTATTCTTTCTCAAGAACATGTATCTGTCAAAAGGCCATAAATCCATAACATCCAAGAAACAAGTTCCTCTCCTTCCTAAACACATGGACTATGCTACTGGAGGCCAGCATAGCTTGGCATAGCTAGGGCAGAAACAGAGAAATTTAACAAAAATCTTATAATTTCAGATATGTTTTATTTTTTACCCTATATTTGGATCAACTTAAATTGGTGCCTCCTCAGTATAAATCGGTTCTTTGCCAAATTAAAGCTAGTTGACATAAGACAGTTTCAAATCGATTTCAGAGTGTCCACACAGGAGCTTGGACTGGTTTAACAGAATTGATTTTTAAACCACACCTTTAATTAAACCAGTGCAACTTTGTATAGATAGAGCCTTGGAAAATCAATTTCACATTATGTTCCATGACGGGGAGTTCTGAGCTTCCATTATCTCAAAACGAGAGGTTTCTTTGAAAACCCAAGATTTGCAAAGGGTATCCTGCTCAAATCAGCCTCACTTACTGTCACTAACAGGAGTGGGTCAATAACAGAGTTTTAAAAAAAGGTTTCTCCATGTAGCTTTGTCTTTAAGGCCTTCCCCCCACTGTCTTTCGTCTTTCTTCCCTTCCCCTTCTGTTGAACACATCCTTTCTCAAGTTTTCTGGCGGTTAACTGTTTCGGTCAGGAAATTATAACATTAAACAAATACTGTTTCTTAGACTATATGCAGTCAAGATGAAACTGCACTGATTTTGTCCCTTTTGTGCTGCATGGTCTCCACTCTGCTGTCTTGCACCAACATAACCGTATTAATGTCATAATCATCGCAGTTAAATAGATGAAGACAGGCTTACAGTGCCTGTCAAGGTCAGGAACATGAAATGTATTATCTAATGTGTGTTAAACAATTCATTTCAGTTTAGCACTTCTTACACCTATTATAGATGGATAGAACTGTTGAAAAATAGTTTATTTGCCATGGTCATTGTTCTGTTCTACCTTGGGGGACTGTGGTGAAAGGTGATCATTAAAAAAATGGATAATTCAAAGAGGATTTGGAGGTGAGTGTTGAGAATAAGTGGGGGTATGGAAGAAATTCTGTCTTCATAGCAGTATATTCATCGAAATGGAGCTTCAGAAGTTACGCTAAGGTAGATGTGCTAACAGTCAAAAGAAACCAAGTTTTTCACCGGCCAGTGGAAAATCTGGGGCAAATACAAAATGGTTTTAAGAAGCAAAATAGGGCAAAAAAAAAAAAAATCTCTAAAACCAGTAGAAATACAGATCCTTGTTTTGGGGGACAGAAAGTATTGCAGGCAAGCAGGAGATTTTTTTATGGAGGAAGTTTACCCCATAGGTGCTTACTTAAGGTTTTGCTTTCTCCAGACCACTTTTAGATTGATATCTGACTTAGAAAGAAGTCTGATATAATTTCCTTTTTCTGCTCTCATGCAAAGCCATAACAGACTAGAATCCTGTCACTCAAACCCAGTCTCCAGTCACATCTTTTCTTTCTTTTTGGTTTCAGCTGGAAGACAAATTTGCTTCCTCATGACACTTCTAAGCCCTGTGCTTCAGGGGCCCTGTTCTGAAATCCTGAAAATAGTAGGAAAAATAGGTATTTTTTTTGTTATGTTAATATAGCTACTGGTAAGACCCAGCTGGTGCTGCTTTTTCCTGCATGTTCGTTGTGACTGCAGCTAACCTTCCTCCCTTCCAACCTGTACATTTTTATCACACCTTTTTCTCTGATTTTGATATTCTGCAACACCAGCTGAGACAGTCAATACCACAATCAGTGCAGATTATTTCCTATCCCACCAGACACAAATTACACAGAAAACAGAAAGAATCTGAAACATTGGGTGAGAATGGGGGGCATTAGTCCTTAGTGTAAGTACAAGAAGGACAGCACCTGTGTCCTCAAGAACCAGGAGCAGGTAACAGTTTCTTTCTTGTCATAAAAATGGTGTGAAAAATTGTTAGAATTAATTAACTACAGAGAGCATAAGTTTGTGGGGTTTTTCTTCAAGTTCCATCAGTTTAGATGGGGCTCAGAACAGGTTTTATCTGTTTAGATGGAGCTGGGAACTCAAACTGAATGCCCAGTTGAATCTTCAATCTCTAATACTGAAATGTTGCTCTGATGTGATTATAGGTGTATATTACTATATAAGTATTCTCTCAATGAAGAGTAAATCCAGCTAATAGGGATATGAAGGTCCTTTATATGACGTAGCTATTCCTCCTTTATCAAAGGACTGTGCTAGTTTCTTCAGATTGCTGTGGGATCTGCAACAGCCTTCCAGCAATCCCAGGTAATTTTTTCCTGCTTGGGATTATTGCTGACTCTTGGACACTGGAAGACTTGGCATTGGGGAGATCATATGTAGTGAGGTTGAAAGTAATAGTAAAAAAGAGCAACTGCCATGTCCACAAAGCATGTTTTGGTTTGGAAATCCTAAGGTACTCCAATACCAGGTTGTTGAAATAAAGTAATCCCAAACCTGAAGTTACATTCACTAGTAAATAGCTGATGTTATTAATGACACAGCTTCCCAGTGCATGTGATATCCATTTAATTCTTTAATAAATCTCATAGCAGAATGAGTGACTTCCCGTTGTTGATCAGCAAGAATCAGTTGTCAACAATTTTAACTGTATGGCAGTTAATGGGAATTAATTTGGGGACTTTTTTTCGGTTTGTAGGAGGGACACTTAGTTTGCTGAATGTCGGTTTGTCAGCAAGTTTTATGTAATTCTAAACCTATCCTTAATAGCCCTGAATTTCTCTTCTTAACAGATGTCAAATGTATGAGAAGTGCTGTCACAGTGCTTAATATCATTCACATGACACTGTCTTGTGCCACAGTGTGGTTAAATGTGTAGTGGTCAAGGTGTCCCAGGATTTCCTAAATCACACTGTTTCCCTCTCCCACTCTTGCTAAATCCACTCTCCTACAATTTAAATAGAAGTGCATGTATATGCAGAAACAGCTCTCTAATTTGTTTTGTTTAATTAGAATTTATTCTTGTCACAGGAAATAGATTTAGGCAGGTCATGGCTTCATTAGAAAGGCTTTATGCTTTTATCTGTTTGAATAGTAAAATTGAAGAGGTGTATAGACTAGAACGCTTCCGGTATCCTTAGGATTATTCTCAGTGGGATATAGGCAGCTGTTTGCTCATGCTGCAATTCAGCTATTTTTGGTACTGATCAATCTATGATTTACTTGGGTGTGAACTTCTTGTTTTCTTCTTCTCAGTAGCCTAAACAGTCTGAACTGTCTGTGATCTCAGGCAAGGATGCCTAAAAAGAACAAGAATGACTAATTCAGCCCAATGTTTTTTTTCATGTAAGTCTACCAGTCTCAGTCTTGGTTGTGAAGTTTAGACTGTGTCTTTATGAAAGTCTGGTAGCTTTTAAGTGCATTTTTCATGACCATTGTATCCCTCTAAGCAGTTAAAACAGAGTCTGGTGGTATTGATCCACTCATGAAAATGTTGGCCCACTCAAAAGTCGTGAGGTATAGATTCTTAAGCTGATCAATTGAATGAATAAACCAAGTGCAGGTTGTTCTTATGTAGGAACTCTGTCAGCTATTTCAGTCATTGTCTGCGTCTGCTGAGTCTGGTATTCCTGGTGGATGCATTGGCAAACACAGTAATGAGTACAAAACATATCAAGAAAAAAAAAAAATGTGCTGCAATATGCCATTTCTCATGGTCCTGAAGATGCCCTGGGAGTCTTTTCCATGTACAGATATTTAGCAGACATTTGTTTCGTATTTCAGTATAGCCGGATTGAAAACCTAGAAGTCATTGAAAGCATGATGAGCACCTCTTTATGTCATTCCTGATCCTTAATGAGTGCGTCTGCTTAAGCATTTAAAATTGAATAATTTTAACTGTTGCGTGCAGTTCTGTTGATAAGCTTCTGGCCCCTAATTATCCCATGGTAATAAAGTTTCAATTTACTTTAGAAATTTTATTCCCCTCTTGGGTCCAACCACCACAGCAATCTTTCAAAACTTGTTTTAATCTTGCTCCCCTTTTTCCTGGCCTATGACTCCATCATTAGGATCTTTTATTCTCTAAAAACGTTGTAAAATATTTCTCAATTTATTCTGGAAAGATTTGTGGGCATGTGCAATGTAAAATTGGAGCAATAAAAGAAATAGCTTCCAAGTTTCAGTGATTGTTGTCAACTTGGTACTAAGCAGATCTTTGGAAATCCTGTATTCACATCTGAAAAGTGCAAGTTATTAACACAGGGGGTATATAATTTTAATGAGAAGAATTAACCTTTTCCATCTTACTACTTCCTCATGTTTGGATGTACACAGCAGTATATTCTTATTCTTTCAATAACCAACGTGCGCACATCACCATTTTAGCGTGTGGAATCTGTTGCACCGTTATTCTCCAGCTTTTCTTGTCTTCGTCCCCTTTGGTAGCCACAGGTTGAGAAACAGTCAAACTGTACTAAGCAGACTTCTCAGAGTGTAACTGACTCTGGTTATCTGTTAGTCAAGTCACTTCTTCTGACCAGTCTTGCTGCTGTGCTTTTGCTAGTATGAAATCTGTGCGCTCTCTGTACCTATTGAAATTAGGGTTTAGTTTTAGATTTAGCCAATCTATGCATCATTATGGGCTATTGAACATCACAGTAGGAAACTAAATAGGGCCACTGAACTTCATTTCAGTCATAATGTGAGTTTCCAGAGAGAAATCTGCAAGAATGGCTTTAATGCTCACAGCAACAGGGTGATAGGTTAAACATTCTAAATGCTAGTGACAAGTATGATTTGAAAGAAAGAAGTTTTTGAAACATTGCAGGCTATATGCTGCATATTTGCACCAGCCTGACTTATTAATTATTCAAATAAGACATTGAATATTTGATCAGAATCTGTAATCCCTTCTTCAGTTAACACATTATTTACTTTTGAAAACTGCTGATGTACTGTACTTTTCCCATTGCACCTGAAAAAATGAATTGGTCCAATTTATGTGCACAGAATAATATATTGTGCTTTAATGTTCAAGATATTATTCATTACTTTCTACTCATATAAGCCTCCTTACCTTCTTCATATTTTATTAGTGCCCTTTAAAAAGACATAAAAAATCAGTCATGTAGTTATTCCATTTTAAATTATGCAAATGATGCTAAATGCAATTATAATCTATTATTAATTATATATGCACCCTATGTGCTTTCTATAGATTGCATTTATTCACTACAAATAATTAGGCATTTTAGTCCATTGCTGGTCTTGTGAGCAGAGCTTTATTACTAGCTGTTTGTAAAGCGAGAGGAACGCTTTTCAAATCAAATTAGCATAATTTAGCTATCGGGTTTACATTTAGCATCACTTTATCCACAGAATACATAAAATACACAATATTTTCTATGATGCATTTGTTTTAAATAAGTTAAAGTAATAAATTTTAAATATTATAAATTTTTCAGGAACTGAAAATTTTTATTCTTATTTAACCTGTGGCTTAGTGTACATTTTAAGAAGTTTTCTAGCTGGAATACAAGATTTCAAGATGACTTCTTACATGTTTTTTGTAGTACTTGAGTAATTGTCCTATCAGTGCAACAGATGATCATCATTTTCTAGCAGGAATGATTTCTTTTTGTTACAGCATTCTGATTTGATTGGCCCAAAGGAGTCTCTGAGAAGTGCTAAGTCCACTGAAAATCTACCAGGTCATCATTGGGAAGACAAGAGGGTTGGCAAGCTTCTATTCTCTCTTGCTGGTTTCCTGCCACTGCCTCTGTCTCAGTGTGATATCTGCTCCCCAGATACCCTTCACACAGGATCTCAGTCACGCCGCTGCCTGCGCTATTGTGGGCTGTGATTTTTTCTAACTGCTTGGCTCTGTATCTGTCTTATTAATTAGCAGTTACGTTGCCCTGAATCCTCGGCAAGTCATCTGAGAGGTGTAGAGGACATATCCTGCCAAGCAGCCATGAGAAGGTACAGGCATCTTGATCAGGCAAAGATTAGCAGGATAACTATGGGGATAAAATTGTCCTGCAGGCCAAAGCTGCTGGGAAGTCTGGAGAACCCAAGGAGTCCAGGAAGTGAGGAGAAGTAAAAGTAGGCTGGATTTTTGGACTTGTGAAATACTGTTAGTGAAAAATCAGGATTTCAGAAATTACATGATGGCAGCATCAATCATGTAAAGTTACTGGAGTTACTGGGTTTGCAGCTCATTTCAAGACTGATGAAAAGTCATAATATTGACAACTTCTTCACAAGACAGAAACAGCAGATTGGAGTCACTCAGTGTAAATCCATACCCAAGAGCTGAAAGGTTTAGGTTGACAACACAATTTGGAGGCCAAGGCAGGGAAGACCTTAAGCATGTATTTAAGTCTAGTTGGTTTTGAATGGATTTAAGGGATTGTTTTGAAGTTGCTTTTAATATACGTTCTTTTCTGGTTTACATTTTACCATTCACATAAATGGAAGGAGCACCAGGGACATCAGACACATGATAGTTTAGACATGTTCATGTAATGGTGATGAAGCTTGAATATCTGTCCACAAAAATAGTGCAGTTTCTTCCCCTTAAGATCTTAAAAACAATCATGACTGACAGTGCTCTGCTTTGGTCTGTTGAAAAAATAAGTGGCATATGTTTCTGTAAGGTTAAAATCAGCTGAGGTTACTTATTACTCATTTAGCTTTAAGTTGCTTTCCTGTGCAATAATAACTATTCTTAATATGTAACAGAAAAGAAGCTCTTGCATCTACAAGAGAGGTCTGAGTCTCTAAGAGACAGGCTATTTCTGCTCTTACACCACACACCAAAGGGAATAAAAAGAAGTGAGAACCTTCCCTGATGCACAGGTTTGGGCCGTTCAGAAGCAGACATAGCTGTGGCTGCACTCAGCTAGCAAAGGGAGCCTGCTGTAAAGGGGGAATAAGCTCTTTTTAGTGACGCTGTAGGTTCTTGTCTCTGTCCTATGCATGCAGCGACAGCAGTCTCTTCTGAATAGATGTGTCCTGCAGCTTGCTCTGGAGTGGTGGAAGCTTCCATGTGGTGCAGTATTGTTTCCTGAAGTAAGCGTAAAGTTTTAGTTTGTGATTAGTCCTGGAGAAAACAACAGAAGTTCTTTGCCTTTGATGCTTAAATACTTGGCTGTATCACAGAACTTATTTTATGTGAGATAATATTATCATTCACATTGTTTACTGTAAATACCTTCACATGAGCAATTTCTGTGCTTTTCCTTACAAGAAGAATGGACAAACAACAAACTTCCAGTATGCCATAACATATGTTAGAAAGATAGGTCAGATCCTGTGTCCTTGGCTCATGAAAGAACAGTAAAAGCAGCCACCTCCAACCCCATATGAATAGGTAGGAAAAAACTACCTAAGAGGAGTCTTAAATAGATGGAGAAAAGCTTGTAGTGTAAAGCACTTTTTAGATTTTTCACATCCTTCCAAGATCCTCTGAACCAAAGTGTGACTGTCAAGTTGAGACACATACTTTTTGATCTTGAGATAGACTGTATGCAACAGTTCTTCAGCCTTTTGTGCTCCCTGTGTTGCTCTTCCATATGCTGTCAATGACCATTAGTCATTGCCAGAACACTTTGTTGTATTCTTAGCTTGAAGAGTATTTCAGAACATTGTCCACTGCATTAGGCTGTGCTACCTGCTGAGCTTTTGTTCACTTAGTTTTCATTTTTATCTTTGGCTGTTTGTGGTGTGTCTGGTCAAGCTGGACAAAAAAACTACAGTAAAACTGCATTTTCAGTTTGTAATTTTGCTCATTCACCCATTCATACTTTAGCTCCAGCTTTTACGTTCTGTGTAATGCTGCTGTCCACAGCTTCTCTAAGGTTGGCATAAACTTTTCATAAAGTCTGTGAAGATTATATAAGTAAGGAAATCCTTAAAGTGACACAAACGATACTTTTTATCTGTTCCAGTACCAACTCTCTACCTACTTTCCAGGGTAATGAAATATCACTCATTCCTGGCTGCTGTAATATCCCATTAGGAAATTCTGAGTTGTGCCAGAGATCAGTGTTACTTCTGCAATGCTAACAGCTATTATTCATTATTCCTAATATTACAGGGAATCGGGAGCACCCAGCAAAGCTATTTAGCAGCAGGTTTGAAGTGAACAAAAGGAAATATTTTTCACACAGCACATAATTACATCGTGGAGCTCATTGCCTCAAGATGCTGTGAAGCCAGAATTATAAATGGGTTAAAAAATGGGCTAGACAAATTCATTATTAAACACAATGGCTGTGTGCAGTCTCTAGCTGAGGAAGAGATTGCTCAGGAAAGCCATTGATTGCTAGAAGCTAAAAGGGTATGCTGGGAAAAGATTCACTCTCTGTTTGCTCTGTTCTTCATACTTTTTTGTAAACATCTGCTATTAGTTCTGGTATAGAAAAACTAATCGTTTGTATGGACCTTTGGTTTGACCCAGTATGGCTGTTAACACACATAAAGAGAAAGGAAATAAACCAATGATCCTGTATATACAAAGCAAACAACGTGGCGTGAAATGGTAATTCTTGTTTTTTCCCATACTGATAGTCAGTTTTATAGAACTAACATCACTTCAGTTTATAAAGAACAAAAATTGTTCTTTAGTCAGTTAGCATTCTCAGTGGTTTGTAGTTTTTTTACTTCAGTTGTGGTTTTCTTGGCCCACTGTCTTGCTGTTGGACTACAGGACCTCTGTGGACTGGGGCTGCAGGTTAATGATGCTGTAAAGGGAAAAAGAAAAAAAAAGGAAACCATTTGCAAAATATTTTTATTCAAACTGCATGTAGTTGCTATGCTAAAGCCTAATCCTTTAGCTTTTATTCTGAGTAGTGCTTTATTCTGCAAAGAATCTTGTTTCCATTAATTAGACCCTTTCAAGAGATTTGTATTATTTACAGTACATTGAGGTAGTGGAATTAAACTCTTAGTGTGGGCAGTAAACTACTTTGGAGATCAAAAGGGGTACAGTTGTATGAATTTTGAAATTAAACAGGTTGAGCTTCCAAACCACACCAAAGCATTTGTTTCGGGTTTGCACTGAGAAAAACATTTCAAATCTAAGCAAATGTGGTGTCTTGCTGCTTTCCTAGTAGTTTTATACACACTTCAGTTTTACCAGTGACTTTTTAATTGTCTCTTCTTTTAAAACATCACCAGCTTGAATTTTTCGTTTTGATGGTTACATTGTAAATCAAGTCTATAGAACCCACAGTAGCTACAACATACAGAAACATTTTAATCCAAGAAAAATCTCATAAATTTTCATGCTTTTTATGTGTCTAATTGTAGATTTGATTTGAGATTGACATATTTTCCCTCCATTTGTCATTTTTTTGCACAGCATTTTTGTTTATTTTACTGATATTTACTAAGTACACGTGCGTCTGGCACACAAAGAAAGCTAAAAAAATTATGCTATCTGCAGCACTTAGGGCTTCTCTGAAGTTTAGTTGTTCTGTGGATTGCTTTTTATTTCTTGTTACTGAGATTATGTGTGATTTTTTTTATGGCATTTTTTAAAAACACTATAATCGTGTCATCAGTCAATATTTGATCGTTACTGAGGTAGAAGGACAGCCTAGCTAGGAAGCAAATGTCCTTCCTTTTGACATAACTTGGAATATGTTTTCTTTTAGCTAAAGGGCACAACAGTGGAATTGCCTTAAATATCTTATAAGGGATCAGGTTGAATCTTTTTAAACCCTGGCCTTTTCCAAGGCCATTGCCACCTCCTCCTCCTGAGCATAGCAGGCAGTACAGTGGATGGGAGTCCTCCTCCCTAACACCAGGAAAAGTGAGGAGCAGGAGATGGACTACATTCCTGCTTTACTCCTTTCAGTTATGAGTAATCTTTTTCCTCCAGAGAGACAGTGGAGAAGATGTCCTGACTGGGGAGGTCAGGATGTGGAAACAGCTGCAGAAAGGAGTTATACTAGGGTGGTTATTCTGTGTTTCTGGGATTGAGGGAGGAACAAGCCGTGTTTTTACATGTTCTCTTCCTCTGATTTGTGGTTTAGCAAGTGCCAGAGTCCCTAGAAACCTGACTAGTCTGTAAGTGTAATAGTAACATGATTTTTTTTGGTGTAATGAAATATTTGCATAGTGCTACCCTTGTGACTATGTCTTAGTATGGAGGAGCAGTGTGTTATAGCGCTCAAGCTTAGGAGTGCAATTATATAAAAACATGAAAAAGTTGCTCTCCATCTATTTCCATGCAGAAAAAGGAAAAAAAAAATACACTACAGAAAGTACTGTTTTGAATGTCTCTAATACGCACCACATTTTAAAAAGCTGAAACGCATGTGCATAAAGCAGTGAAGTATCCATTCACCATGCAGTTCTGCCCACACTTGGAAAAGTTTCAGCATCTTCTAATGAAATGCAGAAAAATTATCTCGGTTTATCCTAGAATTCAGGTTTTATCTGGTATCATATCAAGTTTTTGCATTTTAACTCATAGGACAAGTTTAGTTACCAGCCGTTATGACTACAATGAAGTTACAGAGAACAGAAACTTCCAAATTCAGCTACCTAATATAAAAAAAAAGCAAACCAAATTTTCTTGGGGTGTTGTCTCAAATACACTTTTAAATACATTCTTATGGAACTAAAATTCAGCTTACAGAGGCTAACTTAGGGCAAGGTAGGAAGCCAGAGTGGGACATGAGACCACCATGTTATGTTGACAGTTTTGCACCAAATCCAGGTACTTTCCAACCAGTAAAAGGTTTCTCATGGAAACTAAATTGTTTACAATGGATATTTCTTGGACATTTTGCAGGGATGGTCTACAGACTGTGTATTATATCAAAGGATGGGAAGAGGGATGTGGTTAATGAGGTTTTATTGTACCGTAAGTATGGGGAAAAAAACAGAGTTTAGGGTTCACTGGGTCTGAAACAGTTTTACTATCTTCTAATATTGCTTTTTACAAATTTGACTATTTTTACCACTGCAATGTCCCAGGACCCTGTTTTGTTTTGGAAGACAAATCTTTTTTTGTAACTTAGGTAATTCCAGAGCATTTTTAGTTTTGAGGCAATTTGGGCTGAAACCTAATTTTAAAGAATACTGTGTCCCTTTTCCAGCAAATTACTGGTATCAGGAAGGTATCCTAATCATTGACAGGTAGAATTTTAGTGCCACAATGTGCATTCAAAGGGCTCCTGTAACCATCATTCTTCCTCTTTAGCTGAGGGAACTGAGATTGTTTAGCTTGGAGAAAAGGAGACTGGTAGGAGACCTTATTGCTCTCTACAACCACCTGAAAGGAGGTTGTGGCAATGTGGCAATACTCTTCTCCCAGATGACAAGTAACAGGACAAGAGGAAACAGCCTCAAATTGTGCCAAGGGAGATTTAGGTTAGATATTAGGAAAAAATTCTTCACCAAAAGGGTTGTTGAGCATTGGAGCAGGCTGGCCAGGGAAGAGGTGAAGTTGCCACATATTTCAAAGGGTAGTCGTGACGCTTAAGGACATGGTTTAGTGGTGGACTCAGCAGTGCTGGGTTAATGGTTGGACTCAATGGTCTTAAGGGTCTTCTGCAACCTAAATGATTCTGTGATTGGTGAGGGTGCACTCTGCCCCATCATCCAGGTAATTAAGGAAAATCTTGAGCACTGCTGACCTCCCTAACACTCCAGATGTTTACTCCTTAATATATGTCCCCCCCTTGTATGCCCGGTCTGGTCCCTACTGAGCTGACATCTCTAAGTCTCATAGCAGTAAGCCATCTCCTGTTGTTTAAGTGGGTGTTTTCAAAGTTAGAACTCCCACCAATTTTCAGGACTGGAACATTTCATTGCCAAGTCACTCTTGTCCATCTAGCTCACTCTTTATCATTTCATCTTGTTCCATTTGCAGAATTTGGCATATAGAGTTTGATAATACTTTTAATAAGAAATCTAATAAATATGGACTTTATTGGATTATTTTAAACAACTAGTAATTGGCTTAATGAGAGACAGATGCCTGGAATCTTTGTATTGTCTTGTAAGGAAAATATTTATATAGTGACTCAAATTTTTAAAAGTTTTGTTTTATAGAGGGATGCAGAGAATAAAGGCATCTGCTGCTATTCAACAGAGCTTTTATAGTGTTGGCTTGCCTCAATTAATCTAGCTTCAGTGCAGTGTTCTAATGAAAGGAATAAAAATGTAGAGCTGCAATGTATATAAATCTTGAAACGTCCACAGAGAGCTGATAAATTGCTGTATTTTGCTCAGTTAATCCGAAAGAGAAAATGAAGAAGCAGATTGCAAAAACCAAAATTATACATCAAGTCGTTAAACCTCAGTCTTCATTACTGAAGAATTGTTTTGATACTCAGCAAGATCAGAATCTGAACAAAAGAGTATCTAGGTGACATGTTCACAAGGGTGCTGTACACCAGCAAAAAAAATCCACAGAATAATGTCATGGATGTGATCTAAGTGCAGAACTATGATTGCTCCTTTTCTGTTCTTAAAGCTGTGAGAACTATGATTGCTCCTTTTCTGTTCTTAAAGCTGTGAGTATAAACAGTATTTTACACTGTTTTTTCCTTTGTGACTAACCTTTTATTTCTTAAGTTTCTTATTTCATAATCCATTTGTGTTACTCCATAGACTTTGTAACTTTTCAGTTAGCTCCCTTACTCCATAAACAACTCACCTTCATGTCCTCACCCTGTTGTCCTTTAGAATAAAGACTAATCTGTCAAACAATAGCACTTTCCTTTCCTTTTTTTTGCCAGAGTCTGTTCTCTGTGAGTATAACATTTGGGTCATTATTTTACTAAACAGTGCTGTTACTTGTTCATAGCAATTGTGAAACACCACCAAACAAGAGTAGAAGAGACATCTCTGTTGCAGTTCTGCCCTTTAAGTAACTGATGACACTCGAATTCCCATTTCTGTCACGATGGATGGAGATTGCTTTTCTTCTTTTAGTTAGTCCAATACTTACTTCACTTGCAGTGTATATTCTCTGAATGTAGCTGTGTGAGTGATATAAATAGGAAGAAGAGACATTTTCACTCCGATATCCAGAGATCTTCATTGTATTGCACAAGGTCAGTACAAGTTCAGAAGACTTCTCAAGGCTCTCTGAATGTTTCTTTCTCGGGCATCAGGAATTACTAGCTGATTACAGGGAAAGGGAGCTGGACAATCTGAATGTCCATTGATAAGCTCCTGTATATGCCATAGTGAAACTGTCACTTGTGTATTGTATTTTTCTTTTGAGAAAATCTTAGTACCACATGTCTAATGCTAGATTAATGATGCAGAAGTGGTCTTCAAATGACAGCCTTTAGGAACAGAAACTCCCTTTGCCCCTCCCTTATTCTTAACTTCCAGAGAGTACTTCCTCTACACATGACCCATTAGCTGAGCCTGCAGCATTTGAGGAGCCTTGATTCCATGTATTATATAGACAAATAAACTATCTAGTTTTAAGCCTGGTTGGTAAACTGCTGCAGGGATACCTCTCTGAATGAGATATATATACATTTCAGGCATCAAAATAAGGCAATTCAGGTTGGTAAGCTGCTGCTCTTTGTTAGTGTTAGTGTTAGCAGACACTCTTTGTTCTAACAAGTAGTCTTGGGGCTTTTTTGAAGTGCTGCTGTCTGTCAGTATACAGTGAGCAAACTAAAAATAATTAGATTAACCATTGACAGCAATACTTGTTATCATTGTCAATCGCATTACTACCTCTACTATTTTTATGCCGATTATTTTTTTTTGCTCTTAAATACTCAGTGTTGCTCTTTCAGTGGTTTTTCAGAGAGCTGGGAAATCATCTGGGACCAACACCATTTTTTTTTCAAGTTTTTACCACTCCTTCCCAGTAAGTGTGCAGTTGTCCAAAGGGAAGATGATTGACAGGAAGCAATTATAGAGTGAGAGCCTGCAGAGAGATGTCTGGGAAAAGGAAGCATAACTTTAAAAACTGGAGCCAGGAGTTTTGAATAGTGAAGTAGGGGGAGCTCCTGTTGCTGTGGAAGTACTCAGTGGCCCTACTGTGACACATTACTGCTCTCCCCCAAGCAGAATAGTGTAGCAAATGATAGGCTCATGGACTGGATGCTGGCCAGGAAAAGTGGTAAGTAGACATGCAGCTTTAGATAGGAGATCATTTTCTTTAGAACAAGGAAAATGCTGGGCTAAAAGTCAAGCCCAGAGGAATGACTAATTGACTTCATATATGCTAGCAAAGAGTGTATTTGCAAACGAGCAAAGCAGACATTGAGGCACCAAAGTTTCCCATGAAGATCAAAAAAATGTAATGAACCAGCACAATGAAGTGCTGTCCTTCTTTTGAAATGGCACTGCAAATAGACCCTTATCTATTTTAGCATACCCTACTGCTCTTACTTCCCTTGAAAAGTACTCTGTTATACACTGGGAAAAACAACATTGTGCAAAATATTTGTGTTTCATCTGTGCACGCTAGTGTACTCTGGCTTTTATCTTGTAGTTGAATGTGATGTCAGTGTCGCCCTGTAGCAGAATTAAAATCTTATTATGTGAGCTTTGTTTCTTTATCTTCTATTCAAATTATATTAACTAGAGCAGCCTAGATACACTCAT
The DNA here is from genome assembly GCF_003031625.1 of Empidonax traillii. Taxonomy (NCBI): domain Eukaryota; kingdom Metazoa; phylum Chordata; class Aves; order Passeriformes; family Tyrannidae; genus Empidonax; species Empidonax traillii. Next base: position 529,365 of record NW_020955293.1, on the reverse strand, counting down.
GAAAACCCTTGAGGCTCACTTAGTGAGCCAAATCTGAGGGGTGCTTTATCACTTCAGAAAGGTTAGATCAGCTGTGTGTACATTACAACTTGGATGAAGATAGGGGAGGGGTTTGTTCACTTTTCAAATTCAAAATTTGTTTGCTTTTGTTTCGTTTTTCCATATGACATTTTCTGTTGCTTCAGGGAATTTTATTACATTCAAGGTTTTTCCAAATTGTGTGGTTCTAAATCACAAACAGCTTGTCTTTACAGGGGATTTGAAGATCTTATCAGGTTTTCTGTGCTTGGGTGAGCTGATAAGTTAAGAGTCAGGCAGTTCTTGTGAATTCTGAGCTCAGCACTGTCTCAATTACAATTATGTATTCAGATTAAATCAGATCAAAATATTACTGGATTAGCTAGAAATGTGTTTCTTATCAATGTATGTGTCTACTAGTTTAATGCTGATCACCTTTCATTAGAAATAATCTTAAGTAAGCAGGAAGTACACAGGTGTTAAGAAATAGTACCTCTTCAAATAGTATAATGGCCAGTCTCTTCGCGAACGAAGAACCGGGGAAGGTCTTTCCACCTTCCAGCCTGCGCATTGGATTTTTTAGGTGAGACACAGTGTGCGCGGAACTGAGCCCACCCTTTAATCCTGAGGTTCATCTGCCGGGGCCAAGCGAGCTTGGACAGTGGCAGCGAGGTCCTCAGGACGTAGATGGATTGCCTTATGGGCTAACGAACTCCATC
>NW_020955293.1:325098-528424 GCF_003031625.1 Empidonax traillii | reverse complement strand
TCGCGAACGAAGAACCGGGGAAGGTCTTTCCACCTTCCAGCCTGCGCATTGGATTTTTTAGGTGAGACACAGTGTGCGCGGAACTGAGCCCACCCTTTAATCCTGAGGTTCATCTGCCGGGGCCAAGCGAGCTTGGACAGTGGCAGCGAGGTCCTCAGGACGTAGATGGATTGCCTTATGGGCTAACGAACTCCATCTGCCCGGGGAGGGGCCCTGACCGGGAATCGAACCCGGGTCTTGGTGTTGATAGCGCCGCGGCTTAACCACTTCACCACCAGGTGTATATGGTTTTCATACATTCAGGCATCCACACAATCTCTCTCATTCATTCGGGTGGCCTCCCATTCTCTCTTCATTCATGTATACTGGCAACTTAGCAATTCTTAAATGAAATCTGTTTGATTCAGCACTTGCTTAATCACATGCATATTCTCGTCCTGTACTCCCCCTTTCTTGTTGTTAATATTGAAAGTTAATGAATTTGAAGGTATAATATTGGTATGTAGTGTGTACATTCCTGAGTGTGCAGTTAGAAAAAATGAATAGGTAAGTTACTATTACAATCCGTTACTTAATAACAATACAAGTCTTAAAGATGCTAATTACATTACTTAAACAAAATAGTTATAATATTTAAACTTATCTAGATGCATTTAAGAATTTAACAATTTTAAACAATACTTAGTAAACCTTAGTAATTTAAACAATGCTATAGGGAAATTAGAAACTTAAAAGTGTATCAATAAGGCAAGTTGAATTCTTCTCTCTTATCAATGTAAACAGAAAAATTAAAGATAGGCAACTAAAAGATTTACGTGAAAAACATGTAAAAACAGTCAGTACATTTAGAGTTTGCATAGTATAGTTGCTCAAAGAATAATGTCATAGGTTTACAATGTCAGTCAAGTCATGGAAAGTAAGTATTTTGCCATGGAAAGTAAGTATTTCCCACTTCAGAAGGAGTTTCTTTAAAGCCTTAAGCCTTGTTTTGTGCATTATGTAGCATATGCAGGCAATGAGTGAAGCAGCTCTCATCAATCACTGTGTAAAACATGAGTGAACAGAAAATTTTAATGGTTACAACAAAAAGCTTACCACCTCAGCTAAATACAGACTATTTCTTACGATGGCTAAATTTTTTTATATTTTCTACTTCTCTTCCCTCTCTCTCTCTTTCTTGCTTTCTGAATTTTTCATTTTAATTTCTTTTTTCTTTTATTCCTTTTGTTTTCTTTTTTTGTTATATTTTAAACCAATTGCAAACCTTTTACTGTACAAAGAACAAATCTGTAGTTCTTGCCTACTTCTTTCACAGCACATTGTATTTTTATGCTCTGCTTTAATAACATTTCATTACTCTTTGAAATCATTCTCTGGGGCAAGCTTTTATTATTTGTAAAGTAAATCAAATATCAAAGTGCTAATCTTTAGGTGGAAAAATGGGCTAAACTCAGAAAAAAAAAATTTAAATCTTCTATTAGTTTTTTGAATTAAAACTTAAAGTGCACAAAAAGATTCCAAATAATATCTCAAAGCTCTAAGGTACCTAAAAAGTTTTTAGAATCCATCTACCTGCTAACATTCTGAATACAACAGAGAAAATCTAAGGGTGATGTACTTCTGAGTTTTAAGTAGAATTGTGGAAGGAATGCTTTGCTTGGCAGAAAGGGACTGAAAAAAACAATTTCTTGAATAAAAGTTGGTACCAAAATACAAGAGGAGACAACTCCATGGTTTTCCAAATTCTGATTAGAGTGGCAATGCCTAGGCATACAGACATCCTGATGTAATTGTAACTCCAAACAGAGGGAAAGGAGATGAGAAGCAGAGTTGCAGCCAAGGAGGAAAGAGGAGGAAACTGCTGCTAGGGTAAAACAGGGATGTCATTTCCTTTCTTCTGCAATGCTTACTCAACAAAAAGACTCAAGGAGTCTTAGCAAACAGTGCAGATCCATGATGCAAGTAATCAAAGCCTTCACCCTTAACAGCAGTATTGCAACTTGCTCAGTCTGGAAGTTCCAGGACCTGTCCTTGTGGCTACTTGTAACAACTGCAACAAAAAAGCAGCACAAGCTGCACTGTGACATTGAAAAAAGGAGTCATTTACACTGGTAATTTGGCAGCCAAGAGCTACTTTGGATAATGTATTCTCTAATAGAGGAAAGTGAGATAAGTTTGCAAAGGTGGGGGCAAAAGACACACATTATCACCATAATCACGATCAATAATAACAGTAACATCAGTAGTAGTAGTGGTAGTTGTAGTAGTATACTAGTAGGTGGTTGAAATGGTACCTTGGCTACTGGCATTAGCTCAGAGTCGGTGTCACTGATGTCACATAATATCTTAAGATACCTTTCCCCTTTGGCCTCATTCAAACCATATCATAGTGATCAGACTGAATATTTTCCTTCCATCCGAGTCACTTGAGGTATTTACACGTTAGCCTTCCAAAGATGGTATAAAAAAACCAATCTAGAAATCTAGAATCTATCTTACCTACACATTCAAAGCACTATATGTAACTTTTGAGTCCTGCCCCTTTTGTGTAAATCATGGAATCACAGAATGGTTTGGGCTGGAAGAGACCTTAAAGATAATCTAGTTTCACCCCTCCTGCCATGGGCAAGAAAACCTTTCGCTACTTGCTCAGAGCCCAATCCAACCTGGCCTTGAACACTTCAAGGGGTGGGGTATCCACAACTTCTCTGTTCCAGTGCCACACCATCCTTATAGTGAAGAAATACCTGCATCTTGTGTAAGTAGGAATTCTCATTAAGAAATAAACAACTGCTCCATCTTTTACTCGTGTGTACAACTGACATGTAATTAGAGCCTTTGGAACAACTTAGGGAGGAAGCAAGGAGATGGCAGAGTTACTGAATAATGGAGCAGATAATTTTGTTCACAAAAGGATGGATAGTGCCTTTGTGGTGATCAATGTCTTTCTGTAGTTCCCCAAAAGAGGTTTCCTATCAAAGCACAGAACTAGTTGGTATTCAAAATAGCCTGTGTTCATTCACTTCGTGTTTACAGACGTTACAATCATGAGTGTTGCTCAAGTTCACTCTCTACTTGAAAACACACAAGATATGATAGCTGTGAACAAAACTTTTAATTACATGCTGTGTGCGAAAAAAAAGTGGGGAAGGAATGGGGAGATAAGAAAATCCCACAGGCTGTACATGAAAAGTATTTGTTAAATCCTCCAAAAGCAGCAAATTTATTTTCATAAGAGGAAATAAGCACTGCTTGAGACCAAACTTTATTTCCTTTTACACAGAAGTTAAAAATAATATATCCTGCACATTAGTTACAGTGCAAGTGTGTATATTGTACCCAGAGGGTCCTTTCTATAAAAAAGGATCATAAAATCCTATCAACATACTATATTTTTCTGCTGGAGATAAATCAGGAAGATTAATGAGGTTAAGTTATTGCTGTCTAGTATGCCGGGGAATAAGTTTCTAAATTAGAATTTTAATTGTATGTTCTATTGCAGTCCTCTTACTAATTCACATTTCACCATATTTCTAAAATCTTTCCTTATACGGAAGTCTTAAAGAATTTTAAAGGAATAAAAGTAATAGAGTTTGTAAAACTTGTGAAGGTAAAATGGAAATAGCTCTGAAAGCCTGTCAAAACTAGGTTATGTATCAAATTTTTAGACCACCCTGTGGAATCTGTAAAGATTTCTATTCCTGCTTTGAATCTTACAGGTGTTATCTTCAGTGTTGGGTGACAAGATAAGAAATTACATCAACAGATCTCATAAATAGGTTGGGTTAAAAATATATAGAAAGTAACTTTTTGTCCGTTATTACAGAAGTGCTCTTTGACACTCTTTTTTGCAGTATTGTCAAGTTTCAAGACCAAATGACACTTGGTTATTGGAGACTGAATGTACTAATATAATGATGACTAATAAGTCACCAATATACGCAATTTTACAAATTGCACAACTTTCCTATGCTACAGGAGAGAGACACATTCCAGGAAAGAAGTCATATGGGTCTGTGGGGTGGTTCCAGCCATGCTATGTGTTCTCCTACAGTGTCTCTCAGAGGGCCTCATCCTCTGGGTCCTTTCCCCAGTCAACCCTACAGACTCTCAGATACAGTGCTCAGTAGGAAAAAAATACCTAATTCTTGGTTACCATGTTCCAATGCACTTGGCACCTGAAAACTATCCTTCACCATGGCTGGTGCTCACAACCTGCTATTCCCAAAGGTGTGAAAACCTTCACAACTTTCACAGTGACTGACAAGTCACTTTTCACTGAAGTTACTTCGCTATTCTTATAACTGAGCTACTCTCTCATCCTGTAGCATTAACTAAATTTCGTGTATATTTGCTAATGCTGTTGTCAATTAGATCTAACTCATGCTAACTGCTGCAAGTATCTGTATCATTCACAGTACCACACTGAAGCACTTCAATCATTTTACTGTGTTTTCCTTATGCAGCTATAGGTTGACTAGACTGGCCAGCTGTCCAGGGAGTACCAAATCCTGGGACTTCAAAAATACAAATCTATTAGAAAATACACTAATTGAAAGCGCTGCCTCTGATAAATGAGAGCACCATGCAATCACAGAATTAGTACCAGATTTTGTCTTACTGTGTGGTTTTAGTCCAATTTTTGAAACCTGAGTGTTAAGTCATGCTGCAGTTAGTCAGTTTAGGAGACAGTAGTTCCATTTCAGCATTTCATGTAGGCAGTGACTATGATGTTTAGTGTCTCAGAAGACACTAATTGCACCTGAGAAGGAAAAGACTGCTTCTTACCTCTGGCTATGCAAGCCTTCATGAGTGGAGGTTTCTGGGGTTTTTTTTACATCAGTTCAAGGAAGCACAACCACATAAATGAGCACTAGGAACAATATTAGAGAGGTGCTGTATGTCAGACTAAAGCTGTGTGTGCTTTAAGACTGATCTGCATCTTTTATCTTACAGAAAACTTTATGTAATTTACCAGCCTAATTTTACCAGAAAATTCTAAACAAAACAGGGTAGCTTTAGCAATAACATTAATATATTCTATTTGCAACAGTCTTTGTTGTTGGGTTCAGACCTAGGCTACAGTAACACACCGGTAAGTGCTTTATAACTGCTGAAGGCAGTTTACATTGATTAGATAGATTTTCACATTGGCTCTTGCAACAGACAGTTTTCAAGGTTAGGCATAGTAAAATGTTTTTTTTTTTTTAAATCCCATTATTTGAAAACTGGAAATAATTCTCAGTGATTGAAGCTGACAGAGAAGGAAAAGCTGATGGTTAACATATTCTCTAGTGGCTTGCTGTCATCCACAAATGCTTTCAGTGACCAAAGCAATGATTGAAGTATGAGGAGTTGCTTGCATACAGTGGGTTGCCATCAGTGAAATCATTTACCACTGCTCACAAACACTTGGGGTGATCTATTACTTACAGGTAATACATTTTCAGTGATAAAATCTTCCCTCAGAGTGACTAGAAGATTAAAAATGTTGTTTCATAGCTTGGACCTCCCTGCAGATTTCTTTTAATGTAACTATCAATGACTTCCTTATTCCTTAATAATCTAAATACTGAGTTATCAACAAAATGAACGTGATTATTTCAATTTTCTGTTAAAAAAACCTGTTAATGTTGCTAAGTCACAAGAACATTCTCATGCGTCAGATATTTAGCAGATTCTGAGTACTGAAAAAACCAATAAACCGACAGATTTACTGTACTCATAAATCTTGTGCTGTTCATTAAATGAGCCTGAAGATCCTTGTCCTCCAAACAGTTATGGACTTGCTTAAAATAGACTGCATGTTTGCTAGGGTTTGTAAATACAAAGAAGAGTCTTATGTGGCCCTAGAATCTTAACTCAGACTGTAATGGATGCATTTTTTACCGTCTGTAATCTCTACACGCAAAATGGACATAGCATTAGTGAAAGGTGATATATATTTAGGTAAAACTAATAGTGAATCTTCACTATCTAATTTGGGGCATTTTAGGCATCTCATTTAGCTGCAATTCAAATGACTATGGTAGAAATATAAGTTTCTTCTATAGCTAATTGAGTTTAGACAGGGACCTCCATTAGGATCACTGTTTGTTGTCTGGTCTGGCCTGAATTAGACACTCTCCATAACTCTCTGCTTAAAAACAAATCCAGAGGTATTTAGAACTGAATAGGTCCAATTGATAATTTTGCTAAAATGCATTTTAATCTGGTTATTTTGAAATACCAGTGTAAACTTAATGTTATCAATGGAGAAACTCGGAGTCAGTAGAGAAAATCAGATATCATAAAGAGTTATACATTTAAAAACAAATCCACAGATCAAACTTAGGACTTGTACAGTGCTATATGCATTTCTTTGTACCTATGAATAATGTTCTTGCTTATTAAGTAGGCAGAGCAAGATTTATGATGTCCTTAACTTCTCATTTCTTTGCTTGTAAGAACTTGCATTTTGTAAAGGACGTTGTAGGAGTCTACACTGTTGTCACCTAGCAACTATGAAGTATTTTTTTTTAAATATTGCTGCTTGGCTTTTAATTAACAATAAAAAATAGTAATTCCACTTAACAGTTTACATTTGTTGATCTTATAGCGCTCACAAAGATGCATTATTTTTGCTGTCCTTACTTGGAAGTGTGAAAATCTAGGATGGACAGTGTGTTGCCAAAAATTACAATCAACAGAGTTATAAATTGTATTCTGAAGGTCTTACCCTATTCTCCACATTCCAGCCTCTTCAAACTCTAGTTTTATATAGGTCCCTTCCAATATTTTTTGCCTTATGAATTTTAAATGAGGAAAGAGAATAATTTAAAAAATATGTATTTGCAACGATTATGTCCCCCTCTCATTTGAGATATTGCAGTTATTTTCTAGTCTGAGGGTCACAGTGAATTAGCCCTTGACAAATATTTAATTTTTAATGGAAAACCACTGCAGTATTGAGTTAAAGTATGCAAAAGTATCGCATTCATCCTAAGATGGTCCAGCTGCTGCATCATTGACCATTTTTCATGTTGCATATAAAGCAGTTCTCTGTATTTCATTTTTCTTCAGCAAGTGTTTTATTCTGATCATTGAAATGTTTTCTCCTAAACAGAATGACAGTTGACACTGTGCACTGAAATGTCTGCTGTAAGAACAGCTGGCTTGAAAAGTGTTTCATTTTTTCAAGAAGATCGTGGAGGCTGGGTAACCAGGGTTCTGTGTGATTTCAGTTACAGAAATGCTTATTTTAAATTACATGACAAACGTCCTACACTCATTTTCAGTTCTTCATTGCCCTTGCCAAGCATTTGGTGGAGTGAAGCTGTTTGGGGGCATATTTCTTCCTAATGGCCCACAATTTTAAGAAACTTCTAAGGATGAATTAGAATGAATAGCCACAAAGATAATGTGTGGGCTGCTATGCAGCAGTTTCCCTGGAGAGTGATATGTCAGGAAAGAGATTAGAAAAATTTCTGTAATGAAACATATATTTCTCACAAGTAAGGAAAGATCTTGACAGATCATCTGTTATGAGATATCTGCTCTGTTCTTTACTTGTGGGACAAATGAGATTTCTCCCTATAATACATTCTGGATTATCGTTCTGTTGCGGTTTGTGTAATGGCAGCAAATGGGGAATTTAGGAAATGACACTCCAGCTGTCTTTTACAATAACTGTTTCTTTTTATGCTTTTGCACTGTAATACCTCTTCCTTCAGATTATCTTTTCTGTACACTTCTCACTGAAATATCAATGGGTATCCCAAAATGAATTAAACAGAAAAATGGATCTACATAATTTATGTCTTATTTTCCCTATGTGATATGTTTTATTTCATTAACTAATTTATTGTTAAAACCCAAAGAAAAAATACATGTGGAGTTCTTTTTCTATAGTACGTTTTTAATAAAGAAAGTGAAGTCAATATGCAGTAGCTGGAAATGTAAATCTGTCTGTTTTCCCTATGGTGTGAGGTTTGATATATATGTATTCTAGAGAAGAGAATTATCTATGTTGCAGACATATTGTTAAGAGATGTTTTATCTGTAAGGCTCATTAAACTTATCATTGTTTCAGAAGATCCAAACAGGTGGGAGAAATTGAACCCATACATTAGCAGATGAGACGTAGATGATCTGCCCAAAGCAGTACATTGTCTGTTATATGTCTTCCCTGAATTCAGTGCCATCTAAATCTTTCTCAGTTGTCTCCAGAGATTTGATTTCTTTGATTGCTTTTGTAAAAGTTCATTAATGGGACAGAGAGAAGCAAGATGTCCCTAGGAATATATTTGGGTCTTCCATTTTGCTTGGTATAGGCTCAGAAGCTGTATCAGCAGTTTCTCTGTAGCAGCACATGCAATGCTTAGTGAATTAAACTGAAAACCACTTGCTGGGTAATATCTTACGAATCAATTCTGTGAACTAGTCTCTATCAGAAGGACTGTAAGAAAGCTGGAATTTTCAGTAGTCTGTCTAGATGTCTGAAATGCAAAATCCTGAAATCCACATCAGATTTTAGATCAGATGAATGATTAGTTTGTTCTGTCTTTGGAGCTTTGCTGCTGAACATTTCCATCTCTATTTTGCCTTTAACTGTGTTCGATTGTTCAGTATCCAGTGTCTTCTAAGAATGTGAAGTTTGCAAGAAATTGAGACATAGATCTTTGCCCGCAGAAAGTCATTCCTTATGCCATTCAATTGGGCTTATTACAAAAGTATTTTTCATCCAGCCTGAGTTGAGTGTGCTCTAGAGTGGGAGGGCTTGCTTGCTTTAGATGCCATTGGCAAATCTATAATCAGATAACAATTGATGCTTTTTTGGCAAACAGTCCCAAAGCTATAAATCATCTTAGAATTTACAGGGTTTCACTTCTCTATCCTAGTAACAATCTGCATTTCTCAGAGCTGTACCCAGTGATGATATGCTATGATAAAGGGGAAATTTATTTCTATTAATGGGTTTTAATAATTTCAATTTGCAAATCATTAAAAATTTTCTAAGGAAAATGTGGAGAGATGAAGGACAAACAGATTGAAGTCATTTGGCAGTCCTTGTATTTTTCTTGAGTTATTATTTACAAACTTTTTAAAAATAATCAACATATTCCCAGAAATTTTTATATCATAATTTGGACACCAGCACTCTAGTGCACTTATTAAAGAAATACCTATTTTGGACACTGAATGCCCTTTTGTCCCATTGACTTCAACAAGAGATCAAGGGTTTATTTTGACTGTTATTTTGCTATTGGAAATCATTGGGATTTGAACAATGTTTTGTCAAGTATGAGGACAAAGGATACTAATGGTAGTCTATTTAATGGGTGTTATCTGTTTTAAACCACTCAGAATGTGCTGAGGTCTTGCAAGAGATAAAAACTTCCAAAGGTTTTCCCTCTTTAGGTTGGTGCTTAGCCATTTTTAGCTTCTGTTACCAGAGAAGTTAATCATGTACCTTCATGTCCTTCCTGAATCAACATATTTAATATACTGAACATTCTAGCAAAAAGATAAAAACATGAGTTAAGACTGGCCATCATCATGATCGAATTCCACTGGTTTGCTTGGCAACTAAATATTTTTAAGACAAGATTAATATTTCAATATGAAATGATAAAATGCATCTAATTTGTATGACTTATGGATACAGTGTGTAAATTAAGAAATTGTGAAAATTCTCTTTTAGACCACAGAAAGCACAGAATGGTTAGGGCATAACGACTTGCTTGCTACCCTTTTGGTTGCTTCTGTGTTTTATTCATGTAAAAATACACTTTTAGCACTTTCAACTTTCCTATTTACATGAACTTTTTTAACTAGAGCACAGCGGTTTGGTGAATAAGATAGTATGTTTCACAAAGTCACATTATTTTTATTCTCTGAGAAAACAATCATTATGATGGTATCATAAATTGCGTTTAAGAAAAAAAAAATACATGTATGCTAGTTGAATCCACATTTTCCAAATGCCTATATATGTTTAGATCCATGAGGTCATCTGCCAAGAAGTAAAATAAACTTGATATGTCAAAAATAAAACGTGTCAGTACAGTGTGTAATTCTACATTCGAATACTGGAGCAACTCCAACATGATGATGAAGCTCCTTCAGCTTCATGTGTGTGTATAAGAACTATGTGGGGAATCTGGATAGCAGATATGAAGGACTCTCAGTGTTGCAAGCATGCAGATTGAGGAAGGTTTAATAGCACTTTGCTTGCAAATAATTATTCTTGCTATTACACAGATAATCTCATGTCAAATTTTAAATAACATCTGAAGCTATGCATAAACACCATTGAAACAGGAGACTGATATTTTTGCTCAATAAAAGAATCAGTTAAATGATACTTTAACAAAAATACCCACAAGTACTTCTTGTCTTTCTCCTTTATTTACCTATAAGGTAAACATTCTTTTCTGCATGCTTTTCTTAATGTCACTTTCTTTCCTCTTTTAGAGTTTCTTTGAAGGACAGTCCGCACCGTGGGATTCGGCTAAGAAAGATGAGAACAGAATGAAAAATAGATATGGGAATATCATTGCATGTAAGTGTTGACAGCATAATTGTGCACTTTGTTAACTTCCCTTCAGAACTAGATAGGAATGACCACCAGCCTTGTGCTCACATCAGGTTTCCTTTTCTCTAATTAAGAAAAGTGAGGGAAGATGTTACTTTTTTTTACTTTTTTTTTTTTACTTTTTTCTTTTTCTTTGAGAAAACTGTCAGATTTAATGCATTTTCTCAACTAACCTTATGTATACCTTTCATTCTGTGATCAACATTTGGCTAATGAGAATGACACCTTTAACCAGTACTCGGCTCTTAACAGCTCTGAAACTGCTTCTGTCAGCTTGGTGCAAGAGTACCCATGATCACCCTAAACCTTGGGTTTAGGTCCTGGATATTGTAGGAGCAGACAGTACTGCTGCTTAAGTGTTCCTCAATAACAGTGACAACCGTCCCGATTTACCCTTTTAATGCTAGACAAACTCTAAGAAAAAAAAAATCTGTATGTTTTACTTTAAGAGGCCAAGCTTGATAAAGATTAGATATACTAATAATCAAATAACTTGAGGAGATGACAGCATGGTTTGGAGAGTGACACCTAAATCTGGTATTATGAGATTGCAAAGTATTGTGAGGAGATGCTGTACATGAATGTGGGGGCAGAAAAATTGTCAAGTTCACCACAGATACATTATGTACACACCAGTATTGTTGCACTTAAAGGATAAGTTCTTAATGTGTCTGTAGGAGATCATCCCTTCCCTGATTTTTCCTTTAAAATCTAAATTTAAGATGTGGAGCATATATTTGTTTCTACCAGCCAGCCAGATAACCATGAGAGAGGTATAAATACAGAAATATGCAACCATCACAGCATGTCAGAAGTTTTGTAAGCATGAAGGATGGCCTTTAGGAGGGATCATTTAGTGATACTGCAGTTTAGAAATCATATATAGCCCTAGGCACATGGGACAGCATGGAAGAGTAAGTCGTGCAGATTATCTTAACATTTCGACAACCTGTGGAGGAGCATGTAGTGGTATATTTACAGTGACTTAACTTCAGCACCTACTATAGGTGCTTGCCCAGGCACAGATCTACCTAGGTTTCCTCATCAATGAACCACATGAATTTAACAGAGAGAAGGACAGGCCTTCTAGAGGAATGATTCAGAAACAGAGCCTATTTGAATGCTCTTGAATCACCACTGCCGGTGGTCCTCTCTGCAGTGCCTGTGTAACAAGTCTACAGAGAACAACTGCTTAGTGACTTACAGTAGGTGATATGAATAGGCCCAGCCAGGCTGAGATGATCTACAGAGAGAAAACAGCTCTGTAACTGCTGCAGAATGAGAACCTGCAGCAAATGCTTGTTGGGGCAGAAGCAAATTAAGCAAGAGATGCTTGTCAAGCAAGAGATGATCTGCCACATCGTTTTGAGTGGGCATGATAGTGTTGCTGTGTATTTTGGATCTGTACATTGCTACATACTGAAAAAGGAAATGAAATCTTCTAGAGAAATGTGGATATCACAAGGGGCTGGTGCATAAACAAAAGAAGCTAAGTTAGCTGAATGTGGTTTTGCTTGTTCTCCTCCAGCATTGTTTAATGTGTAACAAACTTGTTATTTTTTGAGGATGTAGCAACACATTAGCTGAGTAATGACTAATCATTTAAGTAGAAATACTGAAGGAGTTATAAATAAAAATACCAAGAAGTTTTATGCTTATCCTTGCTTTGTGGAATTTTATTTCCAGCCCAAGCCTTTTAAAATAGATCTTCTCTTTTGGTCAGGTTTAGTGTTGTCAGTCCCCTCTTTAATGTCAAGTTAGCCATTCTCTTACATTTTAACACCCTTTGGTTGAAGAAAACTAGACTACTAGTACTTTATGTCTGAGGTAATGAAGTGATGAGTAGCCAAGGGAAAACAAGATATTTGAGTCACAAATCAGTGGCAATTACAAGTGATACTGAAGGCTTTCTGAGAGGCTAAATATACCTCAGAACATTTGGACCTCAATTTACTTGAAATGTCCTCAGTATTTAACAAAGGGAAGGAGTTGGATGGAGTTGTTAGCAAAAACACTTCCTGTTTATGTGGCCGTGAGAACAAAGATAACACAAGTTAAAATTAAAATCTGTTAGAGTTAAATGCAGTATCTTAGAAGCTGAAACTGCCTACACAGTTTGTTGTCCATTAAATACATGTATGCAAATGGGGTAGTTAACTGTGTAATTATTTTATGCGTTTTTCTGGATCACTGATCTGCTGGATAACTGTTCTGCTGGATAACTGATCATTTTTCTCTGAGTCTGAGAGTACAGTTTTAGTGGTCCACTTTTTAAAATTTGTCCCAGATAGCTGAATAAAGTATATGCTTTAGCTTAAAAGCATTTTAATAAAGTGCCCTTTTATGCTATATTCAAACACTTAAAAAAATACTGTGGTTCAGATGCCACTGACTGGGTACGTAATTATAATGAAATGTATATTTTTTCTGCGAAGTGTTTAATGTAATTTTTTTCTCTCTGTTTAACCTCTTTGTTTAAATTTTTCCCAAGGTACTACTGTTTCATTATTGCTTGTAGTCATTATTGTTCTCAGAGGGATCTAAAACAATAGCACCAAGTGGCCAGCATTGCAGGAGCTTGTCAAAATTGCAGTATGCTTTATGTTACTCCAGTGATGTGCATTTAATTGGCTCCAGGCATGCCCTACCCATTGTATGAGTGGCTACAATCTGTGAACCACTGTATCAAAAAGTTGAATCATGATCACAGTCCAGTCCCCCACAGAAAACATGCTCCTTCTTTAGTGAATGCAAAAACCTTTGCGTTTTCTAATTAGGAACTAAAACCAGCATGAATCTGCTAAATGAATATTTCTTTACATAAGAAAAATTCTGTTTCTGCCATAATTGTACAGGGTTATGCATGGATTTTGGTAAAATCTATTGCTTTTTCCTCGGGAGAGATCTTGAGGTAATTTGGGAATGGGGTGTGGGGTGCTTCTGTATTTATTTTTACCTAACTCAATATTGACTAAATGAGAAGAGAATATTGATCACAGCTTTTAAAAGCAGCTGAAGATTTTAGGTGAGACATTTATAAAAGATTTGATTTGCAAAGAATCAGCAAGGCACGTCCCAAGAAAGGGTCATTGGCAAGGCATGCTAATCAACCAGGTGCTCAAGGGGCTTGCTAGAGATCACAGTCTGAAGGGTGGCATATTCATGTTGTAGTTAATGTGAGGAGAGTGAGAATATAATGCTTATATTTATTATCTATTGCCATTTTCTACAAAGACAAATTGATTCTATCATAACTAATTTTGAAAACTTAAGTGATCATTGGAAAGTTAAATTTGATCTCCTAATGGAAGGGTATCAAAATAACAGTGAGATGGAAAAGAGTGTTTAAAAGGTATAAAAATTGTCAAGAGCAGCTGAAGTATAAAGGAAAAAAATACCCTAGAAATCTAGGCAGTTAACCTAGAAGCTATTTAAGAATCAACATTCATGTTGAAGAATATATGGCTTGTGTACCTCTTAGGCCTAAATCTACTCGACATAAACACAGCAAAGGCACGGTAACATTTCTTTTTGTTGACTGAAGGCTTTTTTTTCAAATTAAGAAGTGCTACCATGAAGTAAGGAGTCAGCTAGAGTTTTCAAAGCGATAAAAAAAGGGAGTCACTCCAGTTTCACTCTAAATAAATGGGTATCGAACAGTCCATTACCTCAAAAATTCACAGAAAACTCTACCCGAGAATTCAGTACTAGAAAAGACACACAGAAAAAAGGGCAAAAGATGATGTGAAGATACAGGTGTAAAGTAACTTTAGTTTTGCTCTATCTGAAACGAGTTACTGCAAGGAAAGAATGGAGTAAGCAAAGAAAGGAACAAAATACAGGAAATGTAATGAAAAGATGCTAATGCGTATTATTCAGTTGTATAAATCAGTCAGAAAGAAATAACAGGAAGTTATGTTTTTAAGATATTTCTTAGTGGGAAATTTAAGCTTGTTCTGCCCAACATGGAAACTCAACTGTGTGTAAGACATTACATAGGGGATTCAGTTGACTAAACATAGACTTGAGACATCTGTACAGGACCAGCAAATGTGACACAGCACACATGACAGACGTTATTTCCAAAGTGGCAGCTGAAAGCTAGGCAGTATGTCCTGGTGGCTGTATAAAGTGGTATGAGATGTTTGTGCTTAGACAACTGAACCCTGTCCTAAATACAGCCAGGAATACAAAAGTGAAGATCTTTACTAGCCTTTACTAGCCTGAGTTGTCCTGGTGAGAATGTTTATAAGGCCATGATGCAGGAAACCAAGAAAATATGGATGAAAACATACCATGAGTCCAAGCAAGCTTGACCTCAGAGTCTGCTGACTTCAGCAGAAGTTGTATCAGGTCCCAAAACAGTGAAAAAAAGCTGGAGCTTAGAAAGTTTCTTAGTATCTTTCTTAAGTAAGATGGATTTTTAGAATTAAGGTCCTGTGAGCCAAACCTCTGTTCTGAAGAAACTGATAAATAGCTTAATTAAGCAGAGAATAGTACAGCACTGGGATAAGCATAGCATGGTAGAATCAGACCAGGAAGTGTTATGTAATGGAGAGTCACACCTCTATAAATTTTTATTCTCAAATAAAAAGGCCAAAAAGGCTGACCTGATTAACATAATTGATTTGAAAATTCCAGCATGTTTGAGAAAACTCATTCTTGATGACTGTTAAATGAAATAATCACAAGAAAATAACAAAGTAAGACCTGTGTGGAACTTAAAGATGGAATTTTAATTCGTTCTGATTTACTGTATTTGGGTTTAAACTGTGCCGTTTCTTTCTCCCATGGGAATTCCAGGGAAATGAATGAAGCTCTGAGATCTCTAGTTCCTGAGATTTGGAGCATAAAAGAGGAAGAAGTAAAGAATTAACCTCTTCCTTTACTTCTCAGCCATTTGAAAATCTCTTGACTTGTAGCTGTAAAATAATGTTATCCTAAGAACAACTTCCCCTATTCTCCCTCCACCATAATGTGGACAAATATTATCCTACTTATAATTGAGTTTTTAAACCACTTCATGTTCTTTCATTCATTTGTTATCTTTTAGGAATTCTAAAGCTGAGAAAAATAGCTATTCAGAACGTGGGTGGCAAGTTTCAGATGGTTTAATGCTTATTTACATTTACAACAAAATAATGACAGTCATGAAGGTCTGTCATCAGCTGCAAGTAATATTAGCTCAGCAGGCAAGCAGCAGAAACAATAATACACATGTATCTACTTAGCAAAAGTGACTCCTAAACAAAGCAGCAGTAAAGTGGCTCTTAACCATCTCTCCATCCTTGATATATACCCTCAAATTATTTTATCAACAACTTGTTCAGCATTCTGGAAAAACCATTGTGATTAGTTGTTTTTGAACTAAGAGAATCAAGAGGAGCTTATGGAGTCTCAGAGAAGAAAAAGGCCTGCCAGCATATAGATGTTGTTGTGCAGAGGAGGGAACTAGCCTCTAGCAGTGTTACTATATCATGAAGAAGGTGAGGGAGCTGGCATGAAACAAATTCATGCCATAGTGTTTTGGATTTGAATTTGGAAAATAGAGTTGGAAATGTTTGCGCGTTCCTGGATAGATACAGGTGACCACAGTAGAGGAAAATTCAGTGACAAAATCATTGCCTGACTGCTTGGGTTTTGTCATTATTTTGCTTTCTGCCCTGTTGAAAACATAATGACTTTCCTTCAAAAACTGTATGTCTTGTACAATAACTTCAGTTTCTTTTGAGTACTAGCAGAAGCATTTCCAAGAGATTGAATCTTTGACAACTTAATGTTATTTTATTGGCAAAAGCAGGGGGTGTCAAAGCAAAAATCATAACTGTAATAGGTCCCACGTTACAATATTTAAGATGTTCATACTGAAAATCGTAGGGGATTTAGAAAGCCTATGAATGACTGAAATGAGGTTTAAATGTAGATAAAGTGTTTTCATGGACAACCAAACAAACATGAACTTGCAATTTCTGAGGTTTTGGTTTGACTTGAAAGGAATTTTGAAGGCTTTTTTACAGAATGTGTCTTTAATTACTGTTTTTTTCCTCTCCATTGTTCCCATTTCAGATGATCATTCTCGAGTGAGATTGCAGCCTATTGAAGGAGAAACAAGTTCCGATTACATCAATGGAAATTATATTGATGTGCGTATACTGATGTAGTCAACAAGCTTAATATTGTGTTCAGTCAAAGAGGGAACTCTTATTATTCTCACATTATTCATAATTTGTAATAGATATCACAGCTAATATCAGCTGCTAACATTGTTTAGCATTGGAAAGTACTATCTTTGGAAGCTGGGTATACACTGGAGGAAAAAAAAAGCCTCAAAGGTTTTGTCAATGAGTAAATGAAATGAGTCATTTCCTCCAACTGCCACTGGACTGAAACCTTACCAGCAACACTGTATGGCTACTTTGCCTGCTGGTGCTTATATGGGCTAGCAAAATGTTATTGTCACTTTCTGTCAACAGCTTGGCATCATTCCACATTTAAAGGAAAGCTGTTTGCATATTAATGTGACAAAACTCTGTAATGCCTAATGTAGAGATTTGCAGTCTCTTGTCATCTCTGCACTTTTAAGTCGCCTTCAAAGTGTATTCTGCAGCTGTTAACCAGTACTTCTAATGCAAGCAAGACATTTCATTAAATATGTAGGCTGTTTAATTATTGAAAGTGACTTCTTTGTTCATTCTGCATCATGTTAATGTTTTACATTAGAATAAATTCTTTAAGAGACAAGGTGTTTTTGGTTGAAAAAATGAACTCAAAACTAGAATTGAAAATCATTAGAAAGTCAATATTATCTAAACCCAGAAATCTATAGATAGCAAAGATAATAATTTTACTGTTTACATGGAGTGCTGGATGTTAGGCTAAGTAAAACAAGTGTTGCTTCACAGGAAACTGAGTCTGCTAAAGACTTCTTGTTCATCGGTGGCGTCTTTGAAAAATGGTGTCACAGTTTGCAGTTCAAATTTAATTACTGGTATGAAACAGGAATGTAACAGATGTTTTTTCTCAAAATGTGGGGGAACTAGAGCTGTACAAGAAAAGTAGGTACTTAAGTTGTAACAATCTGAAGTCTGACAGAACTTTATGAAGATACCTCCTTCTCTTGATGTCTGTAAGCATGTTCAAGAATGATTAAGCTAAGCTCAGATTTCTGCTCAGTCCCCTTTGAAAAAATAGCACAGTCACCAAGCAGTAAAGGCATATACGGAAATACATTTAGTTAGACGCCTCACTAAACTCTGAAGGGAGTAATCTGTCATGAAAAGAAAGAGAGAATTCACACTGGGGACTTAGATTTTAATTCACTTTTACATTTTCCCCAACATTCAGGATTGTTGTCATTTTAGGCTAGTAGGATCTTCTTCTGTGAGATTTTGATCTGACTGATCGCATTTTGATGTGGGAAGTAAAGACTTATACGGTCTCATATAAGATGCTGATAGTTGCATAGCAACCTTTTTTTTTTTTTTTTTGCTTATGAGAATACAAGAGAATGGAGAGAATGTGGTCCTAAAAGCAACAATGCTTGAGCAGCAAAAAAGTCTCTCCCTCATCCTCAGCAGATGGCTTCATTGCAAAGCTTGGAGGACTTCAGGCATCTTCCAAAGACAGCTCCACTACAAAACACAGCATGTTTGTTTATTATCTTGCTACTCAGGTTTCCATGGGAAACTTTGCTTTTCTACTGCAGAAGCAGCTTTAATTTTGGTCCTGCATGCACTTATTCGTGGAGTTGTTGTGTTGTCAGAATAAACATGAGAATAAGGGAATGGCACAATCATAGGCACAATGGTTATGCCGTATTTTTTCCCTTTTTTTTTTCTTTTTTAACTGGGAAATAGAAGTGTCTGATCCCAGCCACTAAGAATTAGGTAACACATAGCAGAAAAAGAATCTACTCTGTACCTCTCTGAACATTTCTCAGTTCAGATTTCTGTATTTTACTTCAATGTCAGTTGAATGAAAATGAAATCAATTCTGTAATTAATTTTATTCTTTCTGTAATATTCAAAGTACCTTCAGTTGATTTGAGTCTTTCCATTTTGTATCACTACACTTCCCCTTGCTCTTTTAGAAATAAATTGCAGTGGCATGCATGCTACAGCCTTAAGTTTTTCCTGTTGATGACTGACAGTGCATCATTACCATTATTCAAATATTAACACTCCTACAACTGAATTTACCAACATACTAGCACATGAACTAAACATTTGGTGACACTCCCATCACACCAGAAACTCAAATACTATAAAAATGCTATCATCACATTTTGGCGATCTGTTCAATGTTGCAAAGAAGACATAGAGTATTAGTCTTTATTGTTTGGCCAACTTGTGATTAAGTTGTTCTTTTCATTAGAGTAACAGAGTTGTTTTATGTTCTTTCAATTTAGATCAGAAAAAGTATGTTCATACCAAACCATTTAGTCAAAGAATTTACCTTCCTTTTTACTGTTCAGAAATAAAACATAAACAGCTCACCATGGGCACAGTGAACATCATCCTCCTCTCTCCCTTCACCAGGCTGAATATAAATCTGACATTCTTTAACTGTTAGAAAATGGATAGGCTTTGCAGTCAATAGCAACAGGTGAAGGTATATCTTAGACTCCAAGAACATCTGCAGCCATTAGCTGCCTGTGCTAGAGAGGATTTCATGCTGTTCATTTTCAGCAGAGCCAACAAGGGACTGAAAGAATGTGTTACTTCTGGCCCTGAATGTACATGGCTGCAATTTAGGTATCTTGCAGAAAACACATTTTTTTCTTGTTTCCTTTCTCACTTGCCCTTCCTCAACTCGAACAAACTTTTGTATCTGTTACCTGTACTGATGTTTCCTGAAATTTCACTCGTAGGAATATAGCCAAGGTGCATATTGCTGATTTTTTCTTCCAATTTTTTTTTAGGGTTATCATAGACCAAATCACTACATCGCTACACAAGGTAAGTTTATCACCCTTTCTTTTTGGTTATGTGAGGCTAAGAGGTTTTGGTACTTGGATTGTGACTTGTTCTGTCTAATATGCATTCTTGCCTCAGTCAATATCCAGGATAGAGGAGGCTCAATCACTTGGGTAGAAACAAAGAAACTGAATTATTATCAAATTTTCAGGTATTTTAAGTATGCAGTCCTTTACCTTTGTGTTAAAATAGGTTTTGAGTAAAAAAAGCAAAATACATCCTTTTTGGAAGAAGTTACTCAGCATATTGTTACTCATGAAAAAAAGAAATTAGTCATGGTAGAAACATTCAGTAAACTTTACAGCGATACAACAGTGTCATGAAAATGTATGTTCTCTTAACTGTGTAGTGATAACTAGGCTTTAGGTCCCTAAAATACAAAACTCTTTAGCTAGCAAGTTTTGGTAGAGCACCCAAAGACATTTAAACACTGTCAGGAGGATTCGTCACGAGGCTCTACAGAGACGGTTTTACAGGCCATCATTTAAAAACTTGCTTGTGAACGAGAACCTATTCTTTTGTCAACGCACAAATTAATTTTCAATTTGTACTTGTCTTGAAAGACATAATTTGCACATTCTGATGCAGTCCTTATTTATTTTTTGGTCAAGTTCAGAGCTGGAACGAATGGGAAAGATGAGTCTTCTGTGACTGCTTAATCACAATATTGAACAATATGCCAATCTCCTGCCTGTGCTTGGATAGCATGCATCTGAAATTTTGATTGCTCCTCCGCTGCTTGGAGGGAATCTTTTCTGCAATAGATACTCTGTGACAGAGCTTCCTGCATTTTCTCATGGATGTGAAGGACCCGAGCTTTACCCACGGATGTTATTTCAACCTTTTAAGGGAGCCCTGGGTATAATACACTCAGAATAATCTTAACGTGTTGGATTTAGAGGTTACATATACTTTATAATGACTTTTGATCAAAGCAGGTGAAATGTTGGGCATGTCAAATAAGAGCTCTTGCTGAGATTTCAGTTGTTTTTTAAGTATCCCAGAGTCTGCAGCCTCCAGTCCCCACTTCCACCAGTGGGAGGCTTTGTATCTCTACCTTGCTGTACTTCAGCTCTTCTCAGTCTCAGTTGTACATGTCAGATGACAGTGGGGCAGGACACACATCTTATTTCTAGAACCACTTTGCTGGTGTCAATATTACACTTTTAGACCAGAATTTTACTCTTTTAGAATTTGTGATCTTAGAATATGAGCTACCCACCCACCATGTTCTTTAGTCCACAGTCTCTACACACAAGCTAGTGTTCTGGTTTCAGCCGGATAGAAAAGCAGGGACAAAAATGCAGCATTTGATTAATTATCTTTTAACTTTTACACCCTCCTTTTCTAAGAAGAAATGGTTTGATCCGTTTAACCTTTAGTTGTTTGTCACCTTTAATTGAAACATAAGATAAAAAGATCAACAGTTGGCATTTAGCTTGTACTTTGTAATGCAGTTTTTATCAGGAAGTTCACCAGAAGATCTAGACAGTTTTCTTATAGACATATGAGATACCAACCTGAAGCAAGTTTAAATGCAGTTTTATCATAGTCTTTATCAGAATTATCATAATACTTGAGTAGCAAATACCAAGCTCGAGGTTTTGTGTTTTCAGATTTTAAAACCAAATATGTAGTTATGTATGGATAATATACTGTCAGTCCATGTTCCAGATCCACCAACAAGCCCCAACAGTTTCTTTGCCACACTTTTTTCCTGATATGGTGTCAAGAAGAGAAGTATAAACTAATCTTCTTCCAAGATGTAAAGGATATATAACTGTTCCAAATATCAAATTTTGGGGCAGGTTCCATAAGTGTCTACTGGGTAGGTGCACGTAAGTGCACACAGGGATGCATTTCAAGGATGGTAAATAGCCACACATACCTCCCATGGTGCAGTGAGTGACAAACTAATTCTCTGAAGAACATAAAATTCATTTTTAAATGGGCATACATTTTACTGCAAGTTCAAAGTTATCTGGCTGGATACATCTTTAGCATCTTATTTTTTAAGGCTAGTTAGAAAGCAGGTTTGTCTATCTAGTTTGGAAGAATGAAGAGCACTGATCTCAAAAGGTTTTTGTATTCTGTGGTCTGATGAAGAATTATGAGAATGTTTCTTTTCCTTCCTCTGTCTCACCTTTCCCATCATCACAGTAGGGTTAAAAACATTCATCTGCTTTTTATAGTTCTCTGCAATGTCCTGATAGATGCAGCTGTGTAAAGGCTAGTTAGTGTTATTCTCCAGTATCCCAGTTTTCTGACAAAGCCTTTGCCCAATAATAATGCTTCCAGTAAGATGCCACTTCTGTCTTTTTCAAAGGTGATAATGTAACGGGGAATAATCTCCTAAACTCCTTTAAGGCTCTGAAAGGAAAGACATTTGTTTCACATGTTAAACAGTCTATGCCTCCAAATGTCTCAGGGTGATGGCCACAGCACCAAGCCACAGTTCAAGAAGTGTTTGGACAATGCTCTCAGGCACATGGTGTGATTCTTGGGGCTGTCCTGTGCAGAGCCAGGAGTTGGACTTCGATGAGTTGGACTTCAGGATATTCTATGATTCTGTTTTCTGTCTTCCTTACTAGTAAGCCTGTCATGTGCCACAGCCTGCAGTACAGCCACCCATGTGTATGGTCTGTTTTAGAACACACTTTCATATAGATGTGTATGAACACATCAGTGCAGCACAACAGTTAAGCTGCATGTTTAATTCCCTTGATGTCTGCTTTTCATCAGTCTTTAAATAACTTTTCCCATTCTCCCTTTTCTCCTCCACAACAGCTTTCACAGGTGCATATGCCTATTGTTCTTTGAAGGAAAGTATCATTATGTGAGTCAGTTTTAAATCTCTGAGGAGTTAGAATGATTGATATTTAATTTTCCTATGTTCTTCTTAAGCTGCATTCAACATATCAAGTGTTAATGAGCAAATATAATTGTTTGAAGTGAAGAAGTGGCAAATTTAATCAGTTTGTAATAGACTACCAATCTCCTTTTAACAGAGCTGAGAGCTGCCTAATCACCTGTTTATTAAAGTGTTACTGCTTTCCATACTAACCAGAGTTTGACATACAAACTTGCAGATTTCCACCTTGGCAGTTACAGCATCCTTCTGCTAATATGAATTAGGGGTGTAATGTTTTTTAAAAGATTTTGCTAATGAAGGCTTTCTCACCTAAGAATCAAAAAAGATTTTACTTTCATTTTTAAGAGTAATACATTCAGAGTGTGCAATTTCAATTATAAAATTAATGTCCATTTTCCTTTATGTGGTAAGTATAATGTGAGGGTAGACTGAATTTACAGCTAATAAGGCTTTTGGTTATGTGCTATAACTGGCGTAAACAGATGGGATCCACACCTGAGTCACCATGATTAAAAAGAATCCCTTGTCAAAAGCCAGCATATTGGGTCATGCAGAACCAGCAAGCTGGTGCAATTTAAAACTCATTATTTTGCTTTATATATGCCTTGTTCCCATGGCTATAATTCTTTTTGTTTTATAGCAGAATATTGAGCTCTTGTATGATCTGTTCAATTTGCTGGCAGCTAGGGGTTTTTTTAACAGGAGTTAAATAATCAATGAATTTTAACCAGGTCTGTCAGTGAGAGAGTTGGGTTGAATATCTGTACAGTACTTATACACACTGATGGATGTTCTGACTATTGTATGACTGTTGATCTTGTATGTCTCACCTTTATTACTAAGCAGGAAAAAAAATAATTGGTTTTGTATTCACTTGTTCCTTCTGTCCTGAAATTCGTGTAGTTAACTGAGCTATCACAGCTTCTTTTAGCAAGCCTCTGTCAAGGGCTTTGTGCTTCCTCCACCACAGCACCAGCAACTAAGTTACGAGTGACAAACAAATGTTAATACAGTTCTACAGCATCACTCATTGCCATTTCCACCAGGGCTGTTTTTCAAGCAGATCAATCACATGTGAAACGGCAGATACTCACATGCAACCTGCATGTCTTTGTTTATAAAGTACATTCATTTGTGCATCTCAGACTTTTGAATGCTCCCCACAGTTCAGATTGTCTCTGCTTGCTGCGGCATGCAGAGGAGCCGGATCTAAGATAATTTGTGGAAGTACTTCAGAGCATATCTTAATGATTGTAAAAAAGAGCCCTTAAAAATAAAGCCATTTTAGATACAATGGCCTAGTGTAGCCTTTCAATCTCTTTTTTTTGTTTTTATCCAATTCTAAGGCAGATGCTAAACTACTTTCTGTATTGCTTATTATGTAGGCAGACATCAAGTTAAGTTTCAGTCAGGAAGAGTTTTTTAAGGAAGAAGTTATAAACTTTTGAAAATAAATATTTATTATGGAAACGTTTACAGTCTTGACTACAACAGTATAAACTTGCCACTGTAATAACCCCTTTCATATTCCTTTTCTTTTCTGCAAAATACTTGTCCTTCTTCAACACACAACTGTATATGTTTAGTGAACATTTTATTAAGGGTTTTCAGAAACAAAAATACAATTTCTTTCAAACTGAAAGTTCTCTTTTAGGCATCTGAAGCAGAAATACTGCATTGAATAATAATACTCTTAACTTGCTTGGCATGTTTTTTGTTTTTATGTTGCAAAAAGTTGTCAAAACTACAGCAGTGTGGAAGCTCAACGCTTCTTTATATAAAGAAACTTCTGCTTCTATGGCTTTAGCCTCCAGATGAGTATTAACATTTGAAATTACTTCGGGGAGAAATGAATAACAGAAAAGCCAAATAGTTCTACACAATTTTTCAACTTTATAGATGCTGTCATTTTTTGCAGGATGTAGGACTAAAATCAGGCAGGCTGTTTTCCTGATATATATATGAAGTGATTGAATTCTATGTGCCTGTATTAATCTTGAAGATTCGACTGTGTTTGATGCTATTCTTTACTTCTTTAAAATGTTAGAAAGGTGGTTGAAGCCATCTGTCTTCAGTGAGGGAGATGAGCCCATTCTTAAGCACCCCTTTTAATGGGTGAGGCTTCCTGAAACACATTCTTCACTTATTTTGCAATAGTTGTGACAAATGCCAAAGAAGTTGGCATTTTTTGCCTCAACCCAAACAGGAGTAATAGACCCTTTACATATAGAAGTATATTTCCAGGTTATATTGTAAAGCCACCTGGCAAATTCACATTAGCTCTCTAATGTGAGTAACAAAGGTTTCCTAACAAAGGCTGATGAAAACACTTACAACGTTAGAGCTTCTTTTAAAAGTTGGTACTTTTTACTAGTGTTGAGTGCAAAAAGAGACAGTGTGTACTAGAAACTGGTAACTATCAAAGTCAACACTTTTTAACAGTTGCCACTTTATGGTAAATGAGAATACCAGATTCTCTGCCTCTTTTTTTTTTATAATAGGAGATTTTAGGGATACCTGTCAGAACAGTTATCTTCCACCATTTTTGTCATTTCTGTATTTTTCTATCTTTGTCCTAATCAATTGTGTGTTAGTTTTGTTTGTACAGGGAATGAGACACTTCTGTCGCTTTCCATTCAGCTTAGAAGGCTGTAAATTCAGAGCTACCATAGTTTCTTATGATACAAGGTTGACTTAGGCTTTGTTGCAGTGTGTCATTTCTCTGAATCTTTGTGTATAGACCAAGTGAAATGGGAGCATTGTTAGAAAACTGCTGATAGATTCATTACTAGGTGGAGGCATTTACATTCTTCATGTTTGGCTACATTTTGCATAGAATACATGCCCTTTCATAAACCTTTGGAAATTCTTTGAAAGTACAAACAAGCTCTAGATATGTTATAAATAATTACGTAATGTTTATTTGCCCATAAAAATTCCCAAATCCCACACAGGCTGTTCTTTCACTTGCTTGTTAATGCATCTTGTGAAACAACAGTTTGAGAAACTGATGATTTTTCTGTAGTCCACTGTCAAAGCCACAGAGGAAGGAAAAGCAATTCTTCCTATCCTCTCCCCCACAAAGACTGAGCAGCTGTAAATCAGACATAAAGGTCTTCAGAGCATATATATAGATCTCTTTCTCAAAGACAAGATATTGCTTTGATTTCTCTGTGGTGAAATGAGTCTAGAATAGTTACAACAGACCTTTGCATATCAGAAGTAAGAAATAAGAGAAATGAGAGATTACTGTAAATAAGTAGACAGAGGTGAATCAGGCAAAAGGAAACGTTTCAAGGTTGTAATGTAAAAAATACAAGATTGTGTGAAAAGTAATATATTTATGCTCTTTCAAAAAATGTGACTATAAAATATATTCTGCAAACAAGGAAATTATGCTTTTCCTGACACTCAAGAGCTGAGCAAACTGTTCTTGTGAACCAAACACTTTCAGAAAAGAACATTATGGAGGTGGCCATCTAGTAATGGTGTTCAGACTCTTAATTACCTACATTATGCATTAGAATCCAGTTTTCTTGTCCAGACAAAAAAAAAAATGATATATACAAGATCAGCCTTAGAAATGAACTTACATGTCTGTATTTTGGGGAATGCAAATTATGAAAAGCTGATTTGGGATGATTAAGTTTTTCATCCTTGATGAAGAATCAGTCATAAATTGGACTTGATGAGGATGGTACCTAGCACCCTTGACAGAGTACTGTTAAAAGGCCTGTTAATTAGTGAAGGCTAATGCTGAAGCAGAAAAAGGAGCAGAAAAATGTAGTTTGTCAGGAAAATCATAAAGCATCCTTTTTTCTGTAAAGTTTACTTTCCAGCTGGTCTTCGGCAGCCTGAAGGAAGAAGGCTTTTTGTCTTCTCATTTGCTGGAAAATAAAAGAGTGTAGCAAATTTACAAACAGAATGTATTTCAGAAACAAATGTATCATGAAACAAATAAGGCAGCTCTTTTTTTTGTCTTGTCACCATATCCAAATCTGTGAAACCTGTCGTCTTTTCTCTATTATGTATCCTTTGACAGCAACAGAAATCTCTGTGTTGATATGGCCGCCAATGCACATCACAGTTTGGATGTTTTAAGCACTGCCTTTGGAAAAAAGAAAATATACAGGCTTATTGGATTAATTTTTTTCCCTGCCCATCTGTATTCTTCCATGCAGATGCATATTCAGATGTAGACTGTGGAGATTTCCTCTGCTGCTGCTAATCTCCTTCTGTTGCAAGCATGCTCATGTTACTTTATCTGAACTAAGCACAAATGCACTCGGCACGTTAGAATGGTTTTCCTTGTTTACAGTGTACTTCAAATACTGCAGTCTCCTATAAAATATAAGAAAAAAATAGAATTAAAATGTTAGCATTTCCCTTTCCTGCTTGAAAATAACCAGTGAAAATTTTCCTGGTGAAAATAACCAGTGTGCTCCCATAAAAATGACAACAAATAATAGTGCTGAGAGAATTTGTTGTCATGCAGATTTAATTTTTACCATACTTATCTCAATATTGAAAGGAAAAATATCCAATACACATTTATTTTTAATGACTTTCATATGTATCTTGATCTGAATAACAGTTGTTTGCTACTGACTATTTCTATGACTGAGAAATGAATGTACCAATGTTCTCTAGCCTTAAATAGAAAAAGATATTGTGAGTGATACATCTCACTCGTGAGATATCTATCAGGACAATAAATTGTGACAGTTTTTTTTCTAACATTTTTACTTATGCTTTAATGTAGACTAAATTATCTTGTTTGTTCATGTAGGTAAAACGTTCATGTTAATGCACTTAAACTCCCAATACAAGTTTAAAAATACAGCATTTGAATATCTTACTCACATGCATGAGCAACATTCCTTCACGATAAGGTCCTTGGGGAAAAATAAAAGAAACAAGTAGCCAAAATGTACTCATATTTTTGAACTAGAGAATAGTGATGATTTTATTACATCCTGATGCTTATGATTGACTCAACATGAAAATAGAAAGTAGAAATGCAAAAGACTAATTAGGTTTTTTTGTCCATTCCCTAAAGGAAACTTCTACTGAAGGCAATAAAATGATCTTAAACTTCTCATCCATCATCAAAATTCATTCTGCATTACAAGCTGATATGAAGAACCCAGTCCAACAAGTCAATTACCTAAGATTTTAGTTTTGGAAATGTTAGAGACAGCATGTTTTTTACAAAATAAATTCTGTATTTGTTAGTCTTCCCAAGCTCAGATGAGCTGTTTAGAATGAGTGATTAATAGGTATTCATATTTCCATGATGCAAATCACTCTTATTGAGAAGTATGCACAAATTAGAAATAAAAACAGCTTTCTTAGTGGAAAACACTGATTTGGCTAAACTGAAACTTTCTGTTGGGCTGCTTTCACAAAGAGAGTTCGGGTTTGAACCATGGTCTCAAGGCTCCTGGAATAAGCCTTCAGTCAGAGCCAGGACCTCAGACAATACCTCATGTTACTATTTGATCTCTATCTCAGTCTCCCAGATGAGTAACCTGTCGTTCTCCCAACATGCTTGACTGTGGTTAAACAATTGCAATAGTAATTGTAGTACATAGAGAGAAAGAAGGTCCATGTGGGAGTGAGACCTGTTTCTCTATAACCAGTGCACTCTGCCAGAAAATACATCAAGGCCTCTACAATTACAGTTATTCAAAGTATTCAGGTTTCATAGAAGAAACTGAAACACGCTGCCTGCAAGCCATTGTCTAGCAGTGCCGTCTTAAAAGCTGCGAGGTAAAGATTCAAGGCTCCAGCCTTATTCACGTATTCCACGGCCCTCACTAGGGAGTCGCTAAGGCCCAGGAGTGCTACATGTAATTCAAAATATGAAAGATACCGGATTTATCCAGTCTTAGAAAATGTTAATGAGAGGAACGGACCATTCAACACGCCTGCTGTGTGGCAAGCAAAATTATGTGAAAGAAAGAGGTTTTCAATGATAATGGATGAACTGCACTGATTTGATGGTTTTGTGTTTTTTTTTTAGTTTCCTGCAGTTAAGATAGAAAAAGCCATTTTCTTGAATGGCATAAGGATGCATACATGGGTGTTAGTACTATGTGCACAGCTTTTATTGCATTCAGCTTTGCCTAATCTCAGGCTAACTGTATAAATCTGGATCATTTCTGTTGCTGCCAGTTCCTCTGTTCCCAGTCTGCAGTACTTCTGTGAGTAGTCAAACGGTGTTATGGAAATGTGCTATTTATTCTTTGGGAAACCATATGACATTCTCATTTTATTTTGTTCATATAGAACAAACTCAGCTAGTATTGGAAATTTAGCTGTGGAGAAATGTCAATCAATAAGTGTGTAACACTTTATTAGATGGAAAATTAGCTGGCAGCATTAGCTGTAGTGTTATAAAAATGTCTTAAGCAGCACTTGTCAAGAGTGTACAAATAAAGTGTGGTCTCAGACTTAAAAATAAGTGCAGCAAAGACTTGTTTCTGAACATGGTGAAAATACTAATGTGGAAGAGGAACACATAAGATTAGTCAGAAATGGTAAAAGCTGGGATGTTGGTTGCTTTATGTTATACCAAGACTGTTCAGTTCATTCTAACCCTACCTTGCTTCTGTTGTCTTCCAAGGTATGTTCGACTTGCGACTGTGAGGGGCATGAACACCTTTTTGTGTATTCATGGTCATTTAATATGTAATGCACTTCTGCTACAGTGGAACTCCAGTCCTGGACTGGGATTTCTAGATGGTACCATAATGCAGACAGAATAATGCATTGAGATGTGCACTGTTCCAGCCCAGTTAGATCTGCATCAATAAAGAAAAGAAAATACCATGTGGTGTTCCAGAGAATAAATACCACATCCCCCCATGTGACTACCCTCAGAGTCATTGCAGAATAGGATCATAGGAAATGCCAGCAAGAGAAATTATCCAGCTCTAGCCAACAGTTGATGTGTATGTGTATATAGATATTCATAAAAAACGTATTTTCAGAGTGATTATCTAGCTTTACCAAATGAGCAATTTTAAAGAAAAAAATCCTGTGGAATAATCAGTTTTGTCATTACTCAAAGGATATATATTTTTAAGCATCTCTATATTAAACTGGGAATTTAGAATGGAGGGTTTTTTTTTTTTAGCTATCTGTGAGCCACTTGCCTGTAACTCATAAAACAGTGGGACTCTGGCTTATCACATTGTAAATAGCAGCGTTTTTATTTTCTTTTCACATTTGAAAAGAGATGGAGAATTCACAGGTCTTCTGCTTTTCTTTTTCCGGAAGAGGTCTATAGTGCTAACACCTTAAATATAGGAGGAGGTGGTATAGAAAGCCAGCCAAAGCATTGGTCAGTCTCATGGGAGCTATAGATAAAATTTCTACATGCTCCTCAGTCACTTAGTAATGTAAGCCTCGTTGAAAGCTAATGGGACTTGAAAGCGCTTTGAACATTTCATTTTGTGAAAGCCAATTTTCACATATAGCAATGTGCAGGCAGCAGGGCATGCTGACTGGCTGGCTCAAAGCAGGTAGGATTTAGTTTGTGCTTGAAAATCAGCCAATTACTATTCACTCTGCTGTCCCTTGGCTGGTAATGAGAGAAAGCTGTGTTTTTCCAGAGCAAAGGATACAGTAGAAAGCCTCTACGTTGCCAGTAGCTGCCCAGGGCAGGATTAGTCCCAATAAAGTATTTCAGCTTACTGTATAAGCAGTGTTTTCCTGAAATGTCAAGCTAACAAGATTCAGTCAGATCTACTTCTTATTGACAATCCATCTAAGTAAGGAAATAATGAAAAACACATTTTAAATTCATATCTCAGTCCTGATTAACCCACTTGAGTATAGCTGAGGTGACTTACTGTAGAACAGTGTTGCTGCATACTGTTTTCTTGGGGGTCTTGCACTATAGGGTGGTATCATTGCAAGGCAAAAAAAAAAGAAATGGTGGACTAGCTACCACTCAGATACAGATTTTGCATATATTTGATGTGCATGGTATATTCTGAAGCCTGGGTTAAAACTAATGTTAGGAGGAAGAGAACAATTTTATATGCTTGGGAAATAAGTTCTAATAGAATTTTGTCTTACAAAATGGTCTCTGTTTTCTTACCTGACTATGAATTAATTACTGCCTCTGCAAAAAAGAGCATCCTGTGTGTGTGATCTCTGAATCTACTAAGATCAAGAAACTGTTAAAATAAGGTCTAAAACTGAGGAGCAGAATTTTTTCCATGCCTCACATGAGAATATTCATAGCCTCAGGCTTCCTTACTGGCTTAACATACCTATAGGAAACGAGCCTCACTGGGAGTCCGTCCACATCTTTGTGTATTTATATTTTTTCCAAAGCAAGAGCAATTTCTAAGAAAGTTTTATAAGGAAATCCAGCATAGCTGGGTAATTACAATATACCCCTGCTGAAGATTATGTAACGAAAATTGTAAGCCCAAAGGTGAAAGGTGCTTCTCAGCTGACACCACAGTCAACACTGTAACACAAAGGAAATACAGGGATATGTGGGTTTTTTTCCAGCTCATTACAGGGGTTTGCTCTAACTTCATTGAGATTCTTTAGTGCATAAAATGTGTGGGGCTGGAATCCACAGAAGCGACAAATAATAATGAATACTGAAGTATGACAACTAGAAACCAGCAATTAAGGAGTAACACTGAAGCATTTATGGCCAAGTTTTGCCAGTGCAAATGTCTGTTGCCTTTTAATGTGCTAATTGTGACAGTGATAGGCCTGCAGGAGACTTCAGTAAAAGTGAACAGGTGGTTGGCACTGGGGTATGTTTTACCCTCGATGCTGTTTTAGTTTCTGGAACAGACTTGGGAGGGCTTTAATTAAAGCATTAGAAGACATCCAGGTTATATGACCTGGTTTTCTTTCATCATTACATTCTTGAGACCTAAAAATACGAAAGACTTATCCGTATGCATTTGGATAGCTACTGGTAAGCAGCAGGCCTATATGATTTAGTGGTATCTTGACCACAGTTTTATTGCAGATTTCAAAATTATTCACATAATAGGAACATACATACTGTGCCTATGAAATCACTCCTGTCTAAGCATTTAAAGTGTATATGTTATGGTAGAAAATAAATGTCTAAACTGATTTTGAGGCAAGTTAGGGCAGAAAGACTGTATGAGTTTTTTAAGTTTTTATAGCACAGCTTTGTTCTGGGCTTTGCTGGCTTCCATAGAGGCACTAAACCATTAAGAACTCCTGGAAGTGTGAGTGAAAGGTAAATGTATATAATAGCATAACTATTCAACAAGCATATGGTGATGACTGCTCTTGACAAATCAGATGATCAGCAGTTGATCAGATCCTCAAAGAACCTTCTATTCAGAAACCAGCTCATTTGGGGAGGGTGGAGATGATCCAGCAACCGCTGTACTGCTGTGTGGCCGTGCAGTTACAAAAAAATACTGAACCAGCCGTTTATCTTGCTGGTTGGCTAAGTCAGCACATCTAGGATCTGCACCTTTTTTTTATAGTAAGCTGTCTATTTTAGATAGAAAGAAAGATACTTTATGAAAAAGTAGAATCCAGTCTTATACTCCTTAGCCTATACCTGGTCACAGAAAGGTTTGCAGAGCTGCTGACCAGTGATGAGCTTTCCATCAGGTAGCTTGGAGGCTAACAAAACTGAACACTCATGAAAGCCTGATCACATAATGATGCACCTGCAAATTCCTGTTGGTAAAATCTTGGGCACATTGCCTTATTGAGTAGGGAAAAAATGTATTTCAGTTACAGGATATCTTCTCTTGCCTGCAGTCTGTGAAATACTCTTTAAGTTATCCTACTAACAGCTATGTCTGTCCCAGATAAGAGGTTTATTAGGAAAATGAGAGTTCCTGAACTCTATAATCGATTAGCTTCTAGTCTCCTCTCAAAGTATTTTTTCCCTCTCTGGTTTTATGCTTTCATATGTATTTTAGACAATTTCTGCTATGTAATGGGGTTGGGTTTTTTTGACAGTGTAGTTGCAAAGGGAATCATTGCTTTTGGGCTTCTTGTTGTTGCCATGCAGCCATATCTCTTAATAAGAAAACATTTACTGAGTCTCAAGTTCATTTTGAATGGAACATACATAGTAAAGATTGAAGGCTAAAATGCAGCTCCCTGAAGGGAGGCATATTTGCCTTCAACTTGACCCTTCAGGGGTCAAGTTGTAAGCAGTCACAGTAGCAACCAGTAGGTTTGGTTTCAGCAAAAAGTAAAGACAGTTGTCATTGCTACTAGAAACTGCAGTAACCATTAGGTGAAGGGACCATTTTACAATCACCTCTTCATGTGGTGTGGT
Source organism: Empidonax traillii (assembly GCF_003031625.1). Lineage (NCBI taxonomy): Eukaryota > Metazoa > Chordata > Aves > Passeriformes > Tyrannidae > Empidonax > Empidonax traillii. The sequence goes on along the minus strand of NW_020955293.1, from coordinate 495,683 downwards.
TGCATTTACTCACTGGGAGGAGGTTTTTTTGCACTCTTCTCAAGATAGTGTTTAACTGCTGCAGATATGAGTCTTGCATCTTGTCAGTCCACTGCCTCTATCAGGACATACTTATGGCTCCCACTGCTCAAGCACTGTCCCTGGGGAGCCTTTGAAGCTTAAGGGTATCTATGCATTTTCTGCATGATTCTAGCTTTAATATCTATCATTGAACTTGGTGGACCAAATGTTAGCATGTGGATTTGACATTCTATGCTAGAAAAAATGTTTTAGAAGCTATCTGTTCCTTGTTTAAGATGCTTTTCTAGAAATTGAAAAGTTACCCATAGATTTAAAAGTCTTGTGTCTGAGTAAGTATCAGGTACATTTCAAGATTCAGGTTTTACTTGTTTCTTGGTATGTTTGTTTTCTTTCCTGTATTCTAAGCTAGTTCATCACTTTCAAATTGATCACATATCCCAGTAGCAATACTCGTCGTTCAAACTGGGTCTCACAATAGCAAGCAGAAATAGAGGCTCTAGAAATCTCTGTGTACAAAAGCAGTTTCCTAAGAGTTTAAGCCATTCTTAAAAGCTGTGTGATGTTCCATTTCCTAATCTGTTTGCATTCCCAGAGCAGCAACTAACAACTACTGGCAATACAACTAGTGGTGGTGATATATACAACCAATTGTTTCTGTTGAGTTTTTTCAATAATGCATTTAATTAGCTAGGGACTTGGAGGTTTGACTTCTTTTTCTTATTTTCCTTTGTTTTTCATCTTCTAGTTGCAGTATCTTGCTGAATTTTTTTTTTTTTCACAGCTGAGATCTTTGATACCAAGTACTATATTGTGGGACTAATGGGGTACACTACAGGCTGAGTGTTAGGTAGCAGAGTACCTTCTCTTCAGACCTTCTCCTTCTGCAGGGGGGCAACTGCTGCAAATAACCTTTCTGCTTGTTGTGCACACGTCTGTTCAGCTGATGCTTAGAACAATTATAGTCTCTTTCTCTCCCTACCGTGAGTCTATGGAATCAAATTGTTCAGTTCTTCAGGACAATAAATCCTCCAAGCCTACCTGATCTCTAATGTTTTTCAATTCTCACTGGAGACAAGTAATAATTTATTCATATGTCAGAAAATAATTTTTTTAAATGTCAAGAAGAAAAGAAAAATGGGGTATAGAAGAATTACTTTCTGAAACTTTAAGGTAGGTTTTGGATTGGGGCTTTTTCTTTAAGTGTCCTGAATGTGAAAGAAGTTTGGAGGCTACATGTAAGAATTGGAGAGGAAAAGCAAGAAGACATGTGAGAATACATGAGGAGAGCAGGAAATCCTGTCATGCACTTTTAATTATGATTGTCTTATCACTTGGATAGTAAGATTGAGAAGAGCATACTCAGCATTGCAGAATAGGACATTTCTTCTCAAAGTACTTTAAGAATCAAGCTTGAAAGACTTGTCAGAGCTCAAGTCTTTCTCTGACCTGAAAAAAATTGCTACTTTTTCCAAAGATTTATTTTTCTTATAACTTATTATCTTTTTCTTTATAGAGAATGATAAATTCAAGTTCGACAGTAATAAATTAATGTTTAGGATCTCTTCCCAATTGTAATTTGTGATTTCAGGGTTTGAAATCCAGGAATATTTAAATCATGACAAAATTATGCTGTCTGTAGGGGAAAAAAAAAACAAATCAGGAATAAATTGTTGCAGGTTATCCCAGAGCTGTCAAAAAGAAATGACTGTTGCAAAGTAGGGCCCAATTGTCTTGTACCTCAAGTGAATCTCTGGGAAAGAAACTGAATTAATACATAGAGAGACTTGCTACATTGCCCCTCAGTTTCTCAAAGATTCTGGCTTCTCACAAGGGGAAAAGAAAACTGCATGGACAGAAGGTCTTTTCTTACCTTTCCTGCAGCATTACCAAAAATAGATGAAATTTCTTGAAACATCGCATAGTCCCATGGAGACAGAATGCAGTGGAGCCATTTAGATTTTCTTCATTAAACCAGAATTCTTGAAGCAATAGTGTTGCTATTTTTGGTCCTTGATCAAACTTAAATAATAGTAATAAGGGGTCATGAATTTGCAGACTCTATGTAAAACACTAACCGTATTTTTAACAGTGCTCCTTGCAATTTAATAGCAGTAGTGATTTCGCTCAATTCTTGATTGAAATTTGAGAGAAAGGGAGACGCTATACAGAGATTTCTACAGTGACTAGAACAGTCTCCTCCCTTTTATCAGTAGGAGAGGCTGACACAAAACCTTTCTAATGCTGTAGAGACTTTGTCACAGAAAGCTTCATTGAATCCTACAATATTAAAACACAAACAAGCTGACCTCTCACTGTAATGTATATTAATTATATTCCTGTGACATTCAAAACTGCACTTGGACCATGACTGTATTACATATCCAGGACACTTTGAAAGTAGAAGTAAAATACTTGCTGTAAATTTCCATGTGATGGAGAGTGATTTAATTCTCGTCATAATTCAGAAGAAATCTCACAAAAGTATCTCCTGTTCTGTGCTATTAATTAAAAGAAAAAAAGAAAGGTGTCCAATTTTGCAGCCACAGCGTCGTCTTGAATTTAGTAATTTCAGAAACTGTAATTTTAGGTTCTGCTGTTATTTCTGCTTTAAGACCTTCTGGCATTTCTCATGTTCTAACAATCATAGCTTTAAATGGCTTTTTCTCCTGCTACATGAACAACCAAAACAATTAAAGAGAAGTTAGGTGACTGCGATAAAACCTGTCAAACTTATTTGCAGCATTTTTGAAGACAGATAAAGTAAGGGGGAGAATGCATAAGTTATTTAAATGATCTATGCAAATTATGGATGATAAAATTATAATTTGAAATTTTAAAGTGTTCAGAGTTTTAGACTATTATCATATTTTTTCTTGAATTTTTCTAATAAGTTACGTCACAGCTGTGGCGCTACTTGCCTCATGATTTGGTTTTGGCTTGTCTATGATATCACAGCATCACAGAGTCACAGCATGATTTGGGTTGGAAGGGCTCTTCAGATATTATCTAGTCCAACCCCTGTGCCATGATAATGTAATAATAATGTATAACTACATTTTCCACAAAATACTTGATTTCAAGACTGAAGATTTTCTTTTCAAAGAGAGCTCAATGTGCCAAAACGTGGATGCAAACTACCCAAATCTGTCAATGTGTGGTTTTGTAATGCTTTAAGAGTGTTTACTTCTTTCCTGAAGGAACATTTAGGTCAATACATTATCCATTTGTTCTCCAATTAGCTGATTTAAGTCATTGCTCTAAATAAGCCCCTAATTGCTTACTCTAGTGTGACAATTGGGTAATGGATTCAGTATGGATGTTAAGTTTATAGTTTGTATTGTTTATTCTTAATGGCTCAGTGATTTTAAAGCAGGGGTTTAAAACTGGAATAGTACACCAAACACAAAGGGTGGGGCATGTAGGCCAGAAACAGATAGGACCAGGCATATGCGAAGTGGTGTGGTGGTTCTCAACATTTTACCTTTCTATAGCTTTTCCTGTGGGCTGGTACCCCGCTTCATCACAAAGCTAGAGGAAGCCCAGCATGTTCATCTACAAAAGTGCACAGGTTGTTCAGGAAAGCACTGCAGAGGACACGCTACCATGGCATGTCAGGTTTCTTTGCCACTTTCCCCACTGTTTTGCAAAGTGATATACTGCAGCAAAAAAACTGTTTCACTTCAGGAACTACAGTTTAGGAGCTGGGTTAATTTGATGGATAGTGTGTACTAAGAAAAATATTGGAAACCAGGAAAGGCCACATAGTCCATTGAGGCTCATTTCACTCCAAATACACCTTCCCTAGGTGTATCATCCAGTTGTTAAAAAGAAAGAGTAATGTTATCCATTTTGTATAATTCCACTTCTGGGTATTATATAAATATTATATATATAAATACCTAAGCACTGGAGAACTAACTTTCTTTCAGAACACTATTTCAGGAGGAAAATACTTGAATGCAGATAGGTGGGATGACAGAAAAGAAATTGACCGACCCTAAAAGAAAAATATGATGATAGTGATATGAATATATGTGTATAGTCATGGTCTCTCACAGTTCCCCAGAGACAAACTTCCAATCATGAGACTTTCAGATTGTAACCTTTCATTTGATTTATTGTTTCAGGACCAATGCAGGAGACAATATATGACTTCTGGAGAATGGTATGGCATGAAAACACAGCCAGCATAATCATGGTTACTAATCTCGTAGAAGTGGGAAGGGTAAGTAATTTTTGTACTTAAAAAGATGAAAGACATCCAAGGTGTTTGCTTTTGGAAATTAAATAACAGACCAACGAGATGCTAATATACTAAGTATAGCACATAAAATATTTACAACTGCCTGTGCTAAGAGGTTCGTTATCAGTTGTTTCTAAACATGCCTTGGATGCTTGGCTTTGATAACATTTGCACAATGAAAAAGTAACTGATAAAGCTGCATTATGTACAGCAGAGTCTGCAAAGACTGCCAAAGAGAGAAGGTGCCATAATTTTTGTACATATCTCAGATATACCGTTTCTATTAAGGAAATCAGGGAATTTGTTGCAGAACAGAGTATGGAATCATTGTTTTTTTAAAGGGAGGCTAAGGGGATTAATTCTGAAACAGGTGTCTGAGAAAAGTAGTTGAAGTATGAAATTGCTTCATTGTATATTAGTCTAGATCAGTCTGGTTTGTTTGGGTTTTACTTCCTGTAAGCCCCCTGGCTAAACCAGAAAAAATTAGTTTTACTCATTTGTACACTAAATTTGTTTATCAGGAGGTTATCTTCTGGAGCTGGGTAGTAAAGGAAAGCTTGAGTTACCTGGTTGATACTGTGTACTCCTCTTTCTTTGCTTGGTAACTTCTAAAGTAAGCCTCCTACGCAAGTCTTTACAGCTAATTTTGTTTTCAACAAGTATTGAATGGAACCTTGTTCTTTGTTTCCCACAACTGCCAATAACTGAGTCTTTTCATTTACTGCTTTGTCTATGCGCTGGTGTCTTAATTCTCGTCTGGGATGTTTTTTCAAGAAAATTTGCCTGCAAACTTGGCATATAGTTTTCATTTGGAATGAAAAAAAACCCTGCTTTTATGGGAAGTACTGCAATTATTGTAAATCGAAGTGTTGAAATAGGAAGTCAAGAGCACACATCTCAGTGTGTGCACTGCGTGGTTTTAAGAGATGTTTTTAATTTCATGCTGGTGGAGTGTCTGATACCCCCTCTGCCTTGTGGCATTTGTGTGAGGAGAGAGAGTACTGTTTGTGTGGTATAAGTTTAAGTCCTTTTTAGCAAGTCCAGTTTTACAATCTCAGTTTATTCTTCTGTATGTCCTTTGTCAACTGATAATATAAACCCTAACATTTAAGCTGTCTATGTGCTCAAGCACATATCAGGTGCCAATATTATTTTTAGATATAACAAAGATGAGAGTTTTGACTGCAATTAACACCTGCTGCAGGAACACATGTACAACTAATTGCAGAGACAAAAAAGGATCATGGAGGCTGCTTCCTCCTCAGTCCCTTGAGCAAGGAAGAAGATAGAAATAGCAGGATGGTCACGTATCAGTTCAAAACAGATAGATTTGTAAGAATAGTAAGCTCTCCAGCAAACCTCTTTGTTAAAGCTTTATACACATTTGTAAGTGCCGAAGTGGACAACTTAAAAAGGGATGTTTTCAGGGTATGAATAAACAAGCTTGAGAACAAAAATAGCATGCTGCGTGAAACCACATACTGTTTTCCTAAAGTCAGTATTTGAAAGCGCCAATTAGAGTGAACTGTCGGGTGTCAGCAAGGGAGACGCCAGTCTTGGTGCCAGTGTTGGCAGCCTCCACTCTCAGCATTCAGATACACAGCACATTCCCTTAGCAGCAAATAATGGTTTGTGCCACCGTGGAGATTTCTTCAGGGTGCGAGAATCCTAGTGGGATACAGATCTGTGGCTTTGTCGTTTCTGGCAGTGGTAGAAATGACTTTGTTCTCACTTTCTCTGGAGGCCAGCATAGGTGAGATCGGAGACCAGAAATTGAAATGAGCTTTTAATGGAAATGAAATTGTATGAGCCACAGAACAATGCAGTTATTCCTCCATTGGTGTTTTTGTGCCACTCCCAGAGCTGGAACCATCAGCAACAAGGAGGCAAATTACAAACACACCATCTGTCCCACAGCCCCTAACACAAGCTCGGTGCCACCTTGATTAGTAATGATTTTAATGGACCTTTTGGTAGCATTCCTGTAGGGCAAACTTTATAACCTTCCCAAATTTGAGGTTTTCTATTTCAATTGCTATTGCTGGTATAAGATTTATAGGAGTTTATTATTTTTATTTTTTTAACACTGTTGACCCATTATAAGCCGAGGAGGAAAATTCCCTTATATTTTCAGGAAAGAGGGATATCTATTTAACATGTTTGCCACACTGTGTACAGCCCTCATGAATTAATCATTGAGGGGGCTTATGTGTATTTGTTTACCAGGACTGGCTGGATAGTCATTAAATCAGTGCTAGGAACTTGCTTCTTGCCCTGGAGCATTATGCATCAGGACTGTTTTAATTGCGGGCGGAGGAATCACCATGAGGCTGTCCCTAATGCAAGCACCTGCTGCAAATGACTCAGTCCCCACATTACCCTCCAGCAGGGTCTGGGTACATCAGCCAATATCTGTCATTATCTGAGGCACACTTGTCAAAACCACACATCCCTTTAAGCTCTTGTGTGTTCCAGCGAGGGACCCTTGTCAATGTTTCTGGCACCTGCAGACTGCTGTGCACCTGGTATTTAAATGGCACCAAAATGTGTTTGGGTTGTTTTCTCTCTTTAATGAACCCACCTGAGGGACATTTAGCTCTTTATCTAGTAGCCTGTTACCCAGTCACTCACATTTACACTGCTTGTGTGGAAATGCAGAACTCACTTGCGCTGTTACACTAATCCATCTGCCAGAAGTCTTATCACAAAATCTGCGGGGCTCCCTAAGGAGACTTTTGTACTGATAATTTAAGCTAATGATTTCTAAACATATTTAGTCAGTTTTACGAAGACCTCATTAGAATGTGACTGTTTATTAAAAATCTAAATGAGATCTCACAGTCATTTAGGAAAATCATTGCTGAGTTGCATAAACAGTTCTTTGATAACAGATGATGAAGCGGTGTTTAGTTGAGATTGGCCTAGGTTGACATAAGAACTTTTACCAAAAAAGACTAAACAAATAAGCCGCTCTTGAAGCAGCCTCAAAAAGAAGTCCATGTCTTCTTCATGCTGGGTCAACAACTTTCCACTCACAATGAAGTTCACAAAAATGAAATTACAGGTGGTATAATATACCTGCATTTTTGTCCAAGAATCAGAATTTTCCAAACTACACACTAATGGGTAAAAAGCATAACCAAGAATTAAGACTCATAAAATTACATCAGTCTGACAACAAGCTATTTCAAAATAATGTATTTTGGATTATATTAATGCAAGATTCCTCCATGTCCATGTTTGTAAGTTACAGAGCAACTGAAGACAGTAGTGTAATTTCAGGGAACATCGTTTCCTGAGCGATTTAGCATAATCTGGTGGATTATTCTAGAAGAAACAATACTTTTTATCCCACTAGTGTAGGGGTGATCAGAAAACAGACACAGGAGAACATCTTGCTTACTCCAGGAGACTCTTCTGGAGTACAAACTCCAAAAGACACAACTGGATCCTTCTGTGGAAAGCAATGGGAATGGATCAATGAGTTTACATACTGGCCAGAGTCTCAGGTTGCTTCTTGCTTTGTTTCAGTGTTTGCACACATTGAAGCCTTTTTTTCCTCCTTAAAGAGTCATGTTGGGAACATTTAGAATAGATCCAATTGTGCCATCTAGCTGTCACCTCCATCTTTGGTTTTGTTGGGCTGGTACTAGTTCTTAGTTGGCAGAATCAAACTTGGCATGTCACATTATTCGTCATTTGTCAGTAGTCACTTTCTCTCCCACTTGCTTGAGGCAGAAGAAATTAAGTAGTATCTGATTAATAAATGGTGAAGGGCACTGATGAAATTTAGTGGAGGTGGTTGATAAATAAATGCGGTGCAAGGACTCATTATTGTCTATCATGCTCTGTTATATTAAAAGTATTCACAAACAAAATCACTAGAAATAATTATAAAAAATAAAACCTCACCCCAGGAGCATAGTAATTACCGTAATTAGAGTTTCTCAATTATTATCCAGAATTAGAAAACAGCCAGGGCTAATAGTGTTAATAAGCACACAAAAGACCCATTTTTTTGAAAGGAAGCAAGGTTGACCACAACAGAGGGAACCTGACACAAACAGGGGAACGAAGGTCAGCTGTAAACTGGTAAATAGCCCTTGTGCCTGCACGCACACCTTAATGCTACCAAAACAGCCTCTCACTGCCAGCTTATCTCTCAGGAGTGGTGTGCTTCGCTGATAGCCATTTCACACTCCTCCTGGGTGACATTTCTGTCCCAGCAGCCAGAATGGCTGTATCTGCATAGAGGAAAAGAAGGAATACAGTGGTGGTTTAGCTTTTCCTTTGCTTGTTTTACCAGACCTGCAGCTGACATGTTACATATATAGCACTTATCTGCAGTGCTACAAAAATGTGTAGCATGTGTAGCAAAACTCCAACTTTTCATGCTTAAAAGAGTATTGGGTTCCACATGACAGTGGACTTGTGACAGAGAGGGAATATCTGGCTGGCTAAAAAGCATTCCCTATTGTAAGATAAATGCTGTCAGAAGAGAGTTATTCTTCTCAGGAAAGCCTATCAGTGGGCCCAGCCCTAAGCAGTCTTATGTTCATGTCTTTGGGTGCTCAGGACAGGCAGCCTTGGTCAGCCTTCAAGATACATTTCTAAAACAGATACAAATGTGTTTCCTTAACAAAAAAATACAGAAGTCTTTAGTAGATGAACTAGATCTTCTGATCCACCTGATGATCCATTTCTGTTTTAGACAGACATTAGATATCCAAGAAAAACTGCTAAGTAAAGCCCTGTCCAAAGACTTCTTACTTAAAACAGATTGCAAGAGCAAACCAAAAACTTCATTGGAAATTCTAACAACATAAAATCTGTGTGAAATTTACAATGGATCTGCTACCTATGCTTAGAATGAAAACAGAATTTTCTAACACAAATCTATTATGAAGCTTACACTTACGCATTTTACAAGTTTTGAGAAACTTCCATGCAGAAGAACTCTCTAATAAACAAACTCAAATTGTGTTTAAGATTCAAATCACCCAATACAGTGATCTTGCAGGGGTGAAACAGTGGCTCCTCAGCACATCTCACAAACAGCACATTTGTATTTAGTATAAATGGAAGAACACTCTGTCTAATTGAAACTGCCTCTAAATGTAATAAGCCAAATTACCTACATTGGAATTAATTCAGGATACTGGTGTTAGTGCTCCTTAGGAGATGTGCCAAAGAGTTTGTATGCATACTGATGACTAAAATTTCATTTTAACTTTTCTACTGAAAGAAAGAAACCTCATTTTGTAAATAAGAGAGGAAAAGGTTGCTATACGAATCCATTTCCTACCTCTAGGTAACTCTACTCTCAGCTTCTTAAATCTATAAATAGTTTCCTTCCCCTTCTATAGAAAACTTTTTCTTAAACATGTTTAACAAAAAAAGGGTCTTGTTCTTATGGTTCATAAGCACATGGGTTTATATTCTATCGTTATACTTTCGGTTTCACTATAATTCCAGTATCTCTTATTGGATAGACTGCAGTTGATACTTTTACAGAGTATCAACGAGAAAAACAGAAAAACAATCAAACTTTCAAGTCAGTGAACCCTTCTAGTCATAGAAACAGATTTCAGCTTTCTAGACTTCTAATCAGAAATAACAAGTTTACATTACTGCATTATGTATAGTTAGAGAGGAGCTCTTAGGGAAAAGTTGGACATTGTTCTTCAGAAAAGAGAAGGAAGGACTCTTTGCAATCATATAATAAAGATGTCCCCAGATTAGCAATGTTAGCATCATCAAAAAGAACATCAAGCTACAAGCGTTCAGCACTGTCCCATGTCACTCAAAGCAGACATGGTTTCAGCATTCTCATCTCCAGTAAAAGCTATGTTTCAAAGAATGTTAATCAACAGAGATTAATATCTTAATGCTTACTAATCCTATTGAGATAATTCACTTTGAGAAATAAACAAAAGAGGTTTAAGAATACACAAATGCAGTGACCTCCTTGTTGGACTTGCTGAAGTGCTGCCAAGGTGTAAGTGCAACTTTAAGTGCATTTTGCAAAGAGGTAGAGCTTCAGGTTCTTTGAAATGTCAGGGCTAGCAAAATTGCTTCATAACTGCAAGCTTCCTCACTTTAGCAGTCTCGTGAGATTGTCTCCCTGTAAGGGAAGAAATATCCTGGAGGCACTGACACAGTTTTACTTTACTCAGTAAAATAACGTGGAGAGCTTTCTAACCTGGCATCAGCTGATCAGGTTTTAGAACCAGAATGCAGTCCACTAACTGGGTGGTGCTCTGTATTGAGCTAATGGCATGATTTTGCTCTTGGAATGGAAGCATGTCTCAGAGCGCAGGCTGTTCTGCTCGATGTGGGCACATCAGGTCTTTGGAGCAGAGGATCTGAGAAATATACCCATGATTTCACAGTTGTATCAGGAATTAAGATAGGCTGTGAGGAGCTCCAGCTAATCCTGTAACCATTATTCATCTTGGCATAGGACCACCCTTCTCGTGTGTTCTGTGCTCAACCTTGTTTCCCCCAGGGCTGTACTAAAGTAAATTGCCTAAACATAAGCAATGAAATGGAGAGCATTCATATTTGGTATGCTGGTATTAACAATGGAGACAGGAACACTAGAACAGCTTTACCTTGGGCTACCTTTACCCTAAAGCAATTCTTCTAGACTAACTCTTCTTTATGGCCCAAGGAAAACCACACCATGAGTTTGGCTTGTCAGTTTAGTTTCATCTAACCCAAGCAAGCAGGTTGATGGCAGGCTAACAGGATACCTGATTCTTAAGAACAAAGGGATCACACTCATTTTCTCAGGTGAAAAGCATTAATGTATGGCTACTACTGGACATGTCCAGAAAGCCATCTGTTCTGGGTTGAAGTTGATATGAGAGTACATCCAGCAGGCGACTTAGGGTTGCACTGCTGAGGTAACATAGAGCAGCAGAAGGTGGAAAATTATGTCAGCTCTGAGCCATCCCTGGAAGAAGTCAGACTGAGCTAGTGAAATTCATGGAGACTTCTGACTGACTTTATAGAGACCTGTTCATCCAGTGGTACCAAACAGTGTCTCAAAAGTTGTAATTCTCAATAGTCTCCCACACCTCTTTTAGAAACCTCTAAAATGAGGTATAAAACAATTAACTGACTTGCTCAAAAGCAAACAAAAGAAAATGAAAAAAAGAAAGACTGGGGTTTATCTTCTGACAAAGGTTGTTTTATAACATATAAAATTTTCTTAAATTGCAATACATTTTTTGTTTGAGAAGTATTTAGATAAAAATACTTTCAATTATTGGATGTCCTTTTATTTCAAGTCAGCCAAATAGAAGTATATGATGTTATCCTAGCTACATCTGAAAGATCTGTTAAAAATTTTCAGCAGTGAGCTTGGTTGGCTATTTCATTTTATATCCAAGAGATTTCACTTCAGAATTTATGTCTGCCTTATCATCATTACTTAGTTCAGGATTAATTTTAAATTAGAATATATAATACTGCTCTTCACTAATGACAATCCATGCAGGGCATAGTCAGTTAAATCACCTTCTTGGTAAGAGTATTTCAGAATCAAAGGAAATTGGAAACTTTGAATAATCAGTGTTATTTAAACTGTTCTGTACAGACTATGAAGTATATTTCACAACCAGCTCACATATTAAGTCTGTAATATTACTCCTATTCCAAACCTCTAAGTAAATGAATTACTGTCCTGGCTTTCATACTGCCTTTAGCTAGACATGTCACATTGCCAAATTGCTAAATATACAGCTTCAAAAGTCACAATTTGGGTTTGTTAGCCATCCACTGCCTACATTGTTTGTTGTATTTAGAACTACCAACAACAACTTTCCACCTTAATTTTTAATTCTAAGTTTCTCACATTAAACTGGTTTATCTTTAATGGAACTAGCGGGTGGAAGTAGATAATCCTCTTCTCCAAATTTGTAAAATTATTAGTAAAATAAACGTGTTGGAAACAATTGGACAGTGTACCTTGGGATGAATAGATTAAACCAGAGCATTTTCATTGTGTCTCTGGCAATCACCCCTTTATCTCTTCTTGTGATGAACATCTGTATTTTTTGGCATGTGGTTAGTATATAAATGGGGGGTGTATCTGAACAAACTCTCAATTATAATTCTGCTCAGATGAGAATTCAAAATTATGTTTTCTGCTTTGAGGATGATATTTACTGTTATGGTAGCAACTGTGGGGGGAGGAAAGTAATGCATTTAATATTCAGTTCTGGAATCGTGTATCAATTATTTAGCTAAACCTTCTGTTAGTAGGCTTTTTTTGTAAAACATGTACCAAATGTTTATAAAATGGAAAAGAGATTCATCAAGTTACGATAGCTAAAGCTGTGCTAAAAAGAAAAAATGAGCATATGTTACCAGCAGTGTTTCTCATATTTAATGAGTAAAACCATATTCTATTTTGTTGCAATTGTCTTTCCTTGTGCAAATAAAGGCCCTGATCCAAAAAGCATTTATAAATGTGATTTTGATTTTCACTATTTAATCTACTTCTGTCTTTAAGACATCTTTGCATTTATTTGAGTTGTCCTGGAGACAATGGAAGATGGATCTTTAAGCATTCACTTAAATTCTGGCTGACCAGGAGTCCATGGAGTTCCCAGGTCCTGAGCTCAGCACATGCAGAGCATTGCAGAACAAGAGCCAAAAGTAGGAAAAACGCCTGAATTAAAATAAAGTTGGGTTTGGGTGGGTTTTTTCCCTTCCAGTGAGTGAATCATCAGTTGGTCTGTGGCTCTGACTGCAGCTCTGGCACCATTCCTATGGCTTTTACAGCCCCTATTCCACTTGGGAGAGTTTTCAGGAAATTGTGTTGTCATGGATCCTTCTGCTCAGCTCCAGTCTACTCTGTGCCCAAAATCCCCTGTGCAGTAGAGTAAGAAATCCCTGGTGGGCCCAAGTTGCATGAGACACAAAAGGCTATAACTTCTGTGCAACATCCCCCAATGCTTCCCTAATTGTTCCACTGTATCATCTTAAATAAGGTTTAAAAAACAGTGGAAGCAAATCCAACACTTGAGGCATAATAAGATAGGGGCTGTGCTCTTCTAAATTAGTCCTTCTGAATGTCCCTAGTTCTTAGTCATAATCCAGACTGTCTAAACTTAGCAAGTTAGAAACAGGCATGTTTTCCTTCAAGGCTGAGCAATTTAGTTCATCCAGGGTTGCGCTTTTTTCCCCCTGATTCTTTATTTTCCTAAACTAGAGCTGTTTGGAGGATGGCAGGTGCCCGTCAGAAAAAATGAGGCTGAAGTTAGCAGCAAAGAGAGTGCTGATCCGTAGTGCTGTGCCTAGGGTCACCACTGCAGCTGCTCCCTTCCTACGTGTGCTGGCTGTCTTCGTGTGCTTCAGGTTCCACCTATGGAACGGATATGTGAACAGGCAGGAAAAGGGAATCGACTCCAGAGAAGGGGTTGTCAGTGTGTTGCTCCAGCCCAGAGGCAGTGTGAAATGCCTTACGCTTCATGGAAAGACAAAAAATCGTCTTCGCTGTACGTAGGAAAACCCTATTTCAAAGAGTTCATGCCAGTGACTATAGAAGGGTCAGTTTGCTGGCCTGAGGGATTTGAACAGTGTGAACTTTCTGGCTTATTTTAACAATACAGACAAAACAATGAGCTTTCAGTGTTTTTCACTTAGCTTCTATCAGAGGATTTTTTGAAATACATGCAAACAAGATAAGATCTGAATAAATATCAAGTAGATGCAACAGTAGATAGCAACAGTAACTGCTAAACTGCTTGCAGCAGTGTTTAATGCTTCTGAAATGGTTGTTTGTTGCTCACGGTGGATAGATATGCTTTAGACATAAATACGTGTTTGTCAGAGATCCTGTCATTTAGGCATCCTGGGAATGGCCCTCAGTTTGGCCCTTGGCTCGTGGAAACCTTCTCATCCCCACTGACACCCTGTCAGCTTGCAGGCTGTTGAGCGAGGGGGGGGAGCAGTCTTGCTACCCTTGCCCGTGGTACAGGAGTGCTGAGCACTGTGAGAACTGTCCAGTATCCCAGCTCCAAGCCTCTTGCTATGGAAGGGAACTGTATAGACTGGTGTTTGTGACTTGTCTGGAAACCACCTTTAATACCAGATGAAATGTGAAGACTATCAAGAATTTTTCTTGGCCAATACTAATGCAGTTACTGGGTCTGAAGACAAGCATAGAAAAATAAATAAAAACCTGCTTATAAAGCTACCTGAACTTCAACTTTGCTCTAGGAGCTTTCCATCAGCTGTGTAAGCAGGAATAAGCTGTTAGGATGCTTGTATAATTTTGTGGCTGAGAGCCAGGGCTTCTGACCGGGCTACTCTTTTTCTCTGAAGAGAATCCTGATGTGTGGCTGTGTTATTCCAGCCTTTCAGCTCAGTTCTATTCGGATTTAAATTTTATCCTGCTAATGAGTCAGAAAAAGGATCATAACCACTCACCCTGCCTGAACGAACTTTTTATTTTATCAGCCAATGTCACTATTATAATGTGGCAAGCACTCTCTTCCATCGAGACAGTAAAGAGAGGTTGTACATGATTATAACTTATGTCCTTGAAATAAATTCTGAGAAAAGTATTTTCTTCTGCCTGACAGGACAAGGTTTGACTCTCTGCCTAATCCTTTATATACTGAACCTGGATGTTGTATAAATAAATCATTTGAATCATGCATTACAGTTTTCACCGTTATACATGCATTCATCTTTTGCTCAAGACTAGACATGATAGTAATCCAAATATTTTGGTATGAAAATGGATTTGAGAAATACTCTTATCAGTTGTGAAGTTTAATTTTTTAATTTTTTTTATCAGTTTTCTGTTGAATATTTGAAGTGTTCGGGCTTTTTACGCAACCTATTTAAGTGCATATTTAAGTAAGCCAGATTTACATGTATTAAAAGATCCATTTTAAATTTTTCCTTTGGTTGGAAAAAGACAGAAACCATTCCATGCAGCAGATGTGTAACAGATGCCACTCCTAGCACGTACTGCACTACTAGATGATGCCCAGATGCAGTGGTGATAGCATAGCTACTAACATGATAAAGCAGAGTGAGAGATGTAAGTAATGTGTTAGCTTCCCTGCCCACCACTTTGTCCACACAAATGGGAAGGAGGAGAAAATTCCTAAGCCTGTCAGCTATCTACATTGTCTCATACAGTCCCCACAATGACCCACTTTGAAAAAATAGCAGAACAGTGCATGTTGTATACAGTAAGTACTGTGAAGTCCATCCCATCTAGACCACAGCAGGGCTTAGAAAATCTGAAATACAGTTAAAAAAATACACCTCCTTTCCATCTCTCACGATGAATTGGCCAAGAACATAAAGTCCCAAAAGCCTAGTGATAGCAGTATGGGAGAAAGAGGAGTTCATCTCACCTAACCTCAGTCATTAAAAAGCCAAACGCCTAGGTTAAGGCAGTCATCTAGCCTTTTTTCATAGTTAACAAAAATAAATGCACCTCTAGAAGGCATTAGTCCTACTCATAGTAGGTTGAGCTAAGAGTGATGAATCCTAACCATGGTCATTGAGGTTGTCTAGTGAATTAATGTTAAAGCCTGGATATAAAACTAACCTCTTGACTTCAGTCATTGACTTTTGCTATTTGATCTCTCATCAGTTCCTTTGGAAAGTTAATCTGAGAAAATGGGTACTTTTCTAACAGTAGAGAATCATAAAATATCCTGAGTTGGAAGGAACACACAAGGATCATCAAATTCCAAACCCTGACCCTGCACAGAACAGCCCCAAGAGTCACACCATGTACCTGAGAGTGTTATGCAAACTCTTCTTGAACTCTGTCAGGTTTGGTGCTGTGACCCCTGGGGAGCCTGTTCCAGTGCCCAACCACCCTCTGGGTGAAGAATCTTTTTCTAATATCCAACCTAAACCTCCCCTGACAAAACTTCAGGCCGTTCCCTCGTGTCCCATCAATGGTCGCCACAGAGAAGAGGTCAGTGCCTGCCCCTCTACTTCCTCTCATGAGGAAGTTGTAAACTGCAATGAGGTGTCCTTCCTGTCTGCAAAACGCTTTCATTTTAGAAGAGAGTAAGATATTTTTGAGACAAATCACCATCTGGAGGTTGAGGAAAAAAACCTTCTGGTGGTAGTTGTTCCTCTGGGCACACTTTGCTTTGGAAAGCACAGGAAATGAACTGTTACTGTAACTGAGTTGTGCAGGGTATAAATATCCCTTGTGCTTCATACAAATTTGCCTTACTTCACTAACCACAACGCAAAGCTTACCTGCAACTCTGAAAACTGTCTTAAAAAAATGAAGAGGCAATGTTCCTTAAACATTAATCATTTCCATGTGCAGAAAATGTGACTGTTATGTGCGTGATTGCATTCTAAATCAGAAATCATTGCACAGAATACAGAATTAATTCAGTGTGGACCTTCTAAAATAAATGAACCTTAATTTCTTTTGTATGTTTTAAAGGTCAAATGCTGCAAGTACTGGCCAGATGACACAGAGATATATAAAGACATTAAAGTTACCTTAATAGAAACAGAGCTCCTGGCTGAATATGTGATTCGAACATTTGCTGTAGAAAAGGTAAGTTTCCAAATTCAGTTTTCTTAAATACAATGGTGTCTGCTGAAGTAACTTATATAGAGATTCGAGGAGGGAAAGTTAAACCTTTTAACTGACATCCCGGATTTGTAGCTATTTTTGGGTAAACGACTACCGCCCTCTTATGGTAAACTGTTTTTCTTTAAATGCAGCAACTTCTCTGTGCTTTTCATCACTGTTGGCCCCTGCCTGAGTTACTAAGTGTTCCAAGTTAGTTCCTTGCCTAGGAGACATCAA
Source organism: Empidonax traillii (assembly GCF_003031625.1). Taxonomy (NCBI): domain Eukaryota; kingdom Metazoa; phylum Chordata; class Aves; order Passeriformes; family Tyrannidae; genus Empidonax; species Empidonax traillii. The sequence continues at coordinate 478,596 of NW_020955293.1, read as the reverse complement.
AGCCTCCCTCCCAACAATCAGTTGAAAAACACATTCGTGCTGCTTTCCCATCTTATGTTCCCTGCAATTATTTTCTGTCTTTACCAGAGGCTGCATGCAACATTATTCAGAAGTGGTGGAGAATACTGTTATCTGTTGGGCCAGTGTGTTCCTGCTCTGCAGAGATATAGGTGTAACAAACTACTTCTCTTCTCAAAGCAATTTACCTCTTTGTGTGGAATCTGTCTTTATATGGAGAATTGCAATCAGTGTGTTGCATTACTGTTTATTAGAATAATGCTATGAATTTTTTTGATGCTTACTAGAACTTGTAGCTCTCCCAAACAGCTTACAATATATGGAAAACATGCAATTAACAAAGACGGTACTTACTGAAGTGAGCAGGGTTAGTCAGTGGTGTCATGCATTTTGTGTCAATTCAGCAGTTTCATTCAGACTTCTGTAAAGGACAGAAATGTTTTAACTGTAACATCAGGACTCATCTGAGTTGCAGAACACCAAGGAAAGAGCCTTTCTGGAAGACTAGATATTCCTAATGGCACAACGATGTTATGTTCACTCAGTACCATCATGAGTAGGTGTTCAACTAATAAGCTTAGAAAACTCCTTTAGATATAGTTGCAGTTCTTGTGATATACTGGTTCTCTCTAATGATGAAATAGTATTCAATTATAGTTTTGAAGAACATAATATTTAGCATCAAAGAATTCTGCACCCAGGTAGATGAAACTGCCAAAAAGATGACCCAACAGGGTCTCTGTACATACATTCAGAGTAACAAAGGAATTAGGTTTTTTCCTGTTTTATTCTTCAGTCTAATACTTAAATATGCATCAAAACAGCAACCTGAGGCTAATGATAATAGAATTACGTGGTTTGAATGAACTGAAATATTGTATCATGTTTACCACTATACATATTGTACATTGAATTCATTCGAGCCTGTTGTTTCCTTGCATTTAGGTATTTTTAATAAACAGATGAGAAACGGTGGCTACACTTTGAAGTAGCTGAAGCACTGGTTGATTTCTATTCTGCAAATTTTAAGCTTATGCTTTGATGTTAGCTTTTCACTTCTTAACTGGGACTGAAAAAAAAAGACCTAGAGGATTTTACAGTTGAACATAACCAAACTGTCTTGAATAAGTGCATTAGAACAGATAGAGATAAAAGGCACTAAACATTTTATTTCTTTTAAAAAATCTCCATTTGAAAAGATTTTATTTAGACACTACGTTTTAATAGTTGGTAGTTTTTCAGTAAGCCTCTAAAAGCAGTGTTAGTGTAGTTTGAGTAAAGTACATTTGTTTTTACCCTATTTTCCATATTTTTTAACTCTTCCAGTGGTGCTGGAAGGTCAAATCCATACACCTCTTCCACCATATTTCTCAATTTTATATTTTTGATGTACAGGGACTGATGCTTTTCAGGTTCTCTAAGTCAAGCTGCATGATGAGACAGAAAGCATCCTAAGCAAACATGCGGATAATACCAAGTGAAAGATGGTGTTGGAACACTTATCGTTGGATCCTCAATTCCAAAACACTTGAAGATTTGGCTGACAGGAACTTTTGTAATTCAACAAAAAAAAGTTGCAAAGTTCTGTGCCTTAAGTGGCCTAACCCTCTGTGTCAGTACAGGCTGACATCCGGGGATAACATCTGAAATCCAGAATAATTATGGATTTAGCACATATGAGCTGCAAAGAAGAGGGTTAGGGGAACTAGCCTTGTTTGGTCTGGTTGAAATGAGAAGGAAGGGTAAGCAAGATCTAATTTCAGCCTGCAACTACCTCGGATATGTTTAGAAAATCAGAGGCACCAAATTCTCCACTTTTGTCTCAGTGATAGTAGATGGCAAAGAAAGGGTCAATGGCCAAGAACTTGCAGTATGGAAAGTTTGCACTGGAGACACTCCTTCAGGAGGAGGGCAATGCAGTGCTGGAGCAGGTTATCCAAAAAGTTTGTAGAATCTCCATTCTTGGAAGTCATCAGGGCTTGGCTAGGCATATATAGTAGAGTAGACCCACTCTGAGTTGGAAGTTGGACTGCAGACCTCCAGAGGTCCCTTCTGACCATCTTTTTTGTTTCTTGATGAACATCTCACATGCTCCTGAAGTACAATGTAGAAGTTGATTTGTTTGAAGATAAATTGATCACTTATTTTATTTTTTTTATGGCTATTGAATAGTAGGGGGAAAATGCTAGGAAAATTAAACCCAAAAGGGCAGCCTGATTCTGAAGACCACTTCTAGATACACTTTGCATTGTGTGAAGGAGCAGTTCCTTTGGAGCAGTTCCTTTACAGCACAACAGTTAACTCAGATGAATTAGATAGTAACACAGAGCAGCATAAGCATTTGTAGCACTTTAACATCCTAGGGTTTGTTAGCAATATACACCATTTTCTGTTTGTTTCAGTGGAAAGAAAAAGTAAAAAATAGTCTCTCCAAGCTGAGCATATGCTTTATGATTCATACAGTTGTGGTGCTATTTTGGGTTTAGAAACCAGCAGGAAACTACAGACATGAAAATCATTCTTTTGGAGGTATTAAAAGAAAACTCATTATAAAAGTATCCTATATGCAAAACCTTTTCTAAGGAGCTGTTATCAATGATAGGCAAAAAGGCAGTCAGCATGACAGACAGTCTTTTCAAAACTAATGCACAAGATACACAGAACATAACCTAATCCGTGCAACAGCTGGGCACATTGTTTTGGAGGTGCAGTTTGTTTTTTGTAAATTCTTTGAAAATTTGGGCTGCATGCAGCATGAAGAATTTGTATGGGGCACTCACTTTGGTCTTCAGCTTGTATAGTCATGGCATTGCTGTATTCTATGGGATCTTTGTTTCTTAGGGGATCATGGGCAGTTGTTACAAGCAATATAAAAGTGTTTGAGACAGGGATACCCCACCTACACACAGCTATTTCAGTTGAAGGCCTTGTTTACAGTAGCAAAGAGATGTATTAACTAACACACTCTGAAATCCCCAGAGTACAGAGACCAAATTGCATTCGAATGTGTTTGCTAGACTGTCTTAAAATGCAAATTGTTTTGTCTATTCCTGGGCTTCAATATGCTTTAAAATTGGTTTTTAGGCGATAAGGTCATTTATGTTACAGGGATGTGGTTTCCTCAGTCTACACCACTGTTGCGTGTGCTCTGAATCCTCTCCCTTGCCTGCCTTTTTGTGCCACAGTTTCCGAGGGAGATGAGATATTCCTCTGAGCAGATGCCCTGCCTCCACAGAACCCCAGCCTGAGCTGTCAGAGTATCAAAGACTCCAAGATACACCAAATCATCCCCAGTCATGTGACACTGGCATGGTCAAAATTTCTCACCCATTGAAAATCCCAGACTATGCATACTAGTAATAAATTAGGAAGCTTATGTTACTTATTATGCAAAGGGAGTAAGACCTTCTGTATGCAAACCAGCCCAAGACAGGAAATATGTCTTTAAGAATAAAACTGTAAACTAACAGTTATTAATATTGTAGACATTTAGGCCAGCCTAAGCATGATATGCCATAATTTTGCTGTTTGCTGATGAAGTATGTATGATGGCCTCCAGACTATGGATTTCTCACAAGAATAAAATACTGGCAGCTAAATTTTTAGAAGGGGAAGGGAAAATACAAGCACTATGAAAATAAAACTTAGCATACACACTTCTAATATCCAGACTGCTCCCAAAAGTCACATGGGAAATTACTTACACGATTGGCTTCTCATTCATCCCTGTCTCACTGTATCCGTATCCTTGTGGACTATAGCAAATCACCTGAAGGTTTAGCATGTGGAGGGCTACAAATGCAGCCCCTATGATTGGATGTGCAAAAAGGTTTCTTACTATTCAGCTGTTTCTTTCAGACCAATGAAGGAGACAAATGATAAGGAAAATTATGCTGAAGCTATAGTTCCCTGAACTCAGCAGCAAAACTCCTGTGGAGAGCAGAGGGGAAAAAAGTCATCTGTGCTCCATGTTCAGCCTTGCTGCTGACCTATTCTGTGATCATGGCGTGCATCTTAGGGCCACAGTCTGCAAAGCAACCTAGTGCTTAAATATAGAGATGAGCATCTGTCTTGTTGCTAAAGGTTTCTAGTGCTTACTTAATTTTGTTGTAAGGCTTTGAAACCAGTTGATATCTAACCTTTGAACTTACTCTCATGCTATGAGAAAGCTCTCCAGCAGTCTGTACAGATTGTGTTGGTAGGGGGTGGATGCTTCTCAGCAAGGCTCTGGCTTTTGAAGTTTTCAACCCTTGCCTTTTCAACAGAGAGGTGCCCATGAGATTCGAGAAATACGTCAGTTTCACTTCACGGGCTGGCCAGACCACGGTGTACCCTACCATGCGACGGGCCTGCTGGGATTTGTACGGCAGGTCAAATCCAAGAGCCCACCAAATGCTGGCCCTCTGGTTGTTCACTGCAGGTAGGTAACATAGAAATTTCTGTTGTGTTTTATGCTAAACCCAGGACCTACTTTTGCTTCTCCTGTACTTTGTTATCCCCACACAGGTTGCTGAAGTTGAGCTCTGCCCACGATAACTATAAATGAGAATGCGTATATTTGAAATATATATATATGCAATATACTGGTTCTGAAGTCCTGCAGATGCCTGGCTCCAATCATCCAACTGATGGAGTACCTGTGAGATGAACCATTACACCTCACATTTCCAGTACTCGCTGCTAAACATTAACTGTGTTCTTCTTTTACTTCAGTGCTGGTGCTGGCAGAACTGGATGCTTCATTGTTATTGACATCATGCTAGATATGGCAGAAAGAGAAGGTGTTGTAGACATATACAATTGCGTGAGAGAGCTTCGATCCCGGAGAGTTAACATGGTGCAGACAGAGGTATTGTTAAATCTACTGGAATACTGCTTTGCAAAAAAAATATTCTTGCAGCCCATAAAGATAGAGCTTTGTAGTTCGCATCCTCCAGAAAGTAATTTATTCAATCATACGCAGAAAATGATCCCCACACAAACCTGAAGAATTCCTGCCCAAACAAGTGCACAGTTTAACTGCACTGAAGGTTCACAGTGGAGTTTTTTTTTTAAAAAAGGAAAACCACGAGTGTTTCCTCTCTGAGAAGGATTCATTCTGAAGTACATCTAGTTGAGGCTCAGTTATGTGATAGCACCTACAGATCTGCATAGAAGAATGAGAATACCAGAAACATTCTGAATTTTATTATAGAGTTATTTATTATAGAGTGTTACTGCACTCCTCTAACTACTTGTAGTTAGTTTAAGTCAGTCTTTCTGTACTGATTTCTAAGTGAGTAGTTTTATTATCTGTGGTGTTCCTTCTGGTCTTGCTTCAGTGCTGGTAAACTCAAGAGAGAAGTAGACACCGTATTAGTTATTTTTTATTTACCAAAATACTAATAGCCTAGGCTCTCTATGTCAGTAACTATATGTTTTAATTACTTTACCAGGAACAGTATGTATTCATCCATGATGCTATCCTGGAGGCCTGCCTTTGTGGGGACACATCTATTCCAGCTTCTCAAGTTAGGTCTGCTTACTATGAAATGAATAAACTGGATCCTCAAACTAACTCCAGCCAAATCAAAGAGGAGTTTAGGGTAAGTGGTGGCTAACACTACCTAGAAGCCATACAGTTTATTTATACTGCAGACTTCTGTTTAAGTGCTTTTTTATAACTATGGGAATTTTGGACTCAGGGCTGGGAGGGAAAGACTGCAAAAAAGGAAAAATAACATGTCTCTCATTGCTATTGAGTGATTCTGAATCATGAAAGGATGCAGTGTGGAAGTAGTAAAATATTCTTTTTACTCGAGGGAAATATGTCAGTTCTTTCCACTGTCCTTTCTCCAGAAGGCAGGCTACTCTGCAGCTGTCTTTGAGGTTATTTTTCAGATCTGTTTGCTTCCAGGATTTTTTTTTTCTTCCAAACCCTGCTGACTGTGATGTGTTTTCATTTCTCTGCATATTGATTCCCACTGAAACTGAATGCTGAGCTGATCTATTCTTAAATATTTTGGGTTGCTTTCACTGCTGTGTTAATTTTTTCTGTCGTATTGTTTACTCTTTTTGAAAGACTTTAAATATGGTGACTCCGACACTGCGTGTAGAAGACTGCAGCATAGCGCTTCTACCACGAAATCATGAAAAGAATCGTTGTATGGATGTTCTCCCTCCAGACAGATGCCTGCCTTTCCTCATAACGATAGATGGGGAGAGCAGTAACTACATCAATGCTGCACTGATGGATGTAAGTCTCCTCTACATCATTAATAATAAAAAGGGAATAAGCAGCTCTACAAACTGAGCAATGCCAGAAAATGGAGTCAGCATAAGAAGACTGAAATCCTCCTAGCTTGTTTTGTTTTCCAAAAGCATGGCACAAAATCTTTAAACCTCCGAGTACATTTAGGATCACACATATGTTATGTCACAGCCAAGGTTCCAAAGCCATGTGCAGAGAGCAATTCAGGGAGTTTTGATAAATTAAATCTGTCTGGATTTCTCCCTAGTGCTTGAATTTTTAACCATCTGGCTTAGGAAAACAAGAGTTACCTATTAAGAGACTAAGGCAGTTAAATAGAATAATAACGTTTGCAGCAATATTTCAGTTCCCTTTGTTTATAATTTAAACAGTAATTAACAAAAAAATAGTTGTCTGTCAGCACAAGATAGTACACAAGCCATTACTTCAGTCTTTCTGTTTATTTCTGTTTGAATGAATGGTTCCTCTTCATGTGTGTGTGGATTTTTTTTTTCCAAGTGCATCTATGGTAATTCTAATCTGCTAAAAGAGTAAGTAAAAAGGTGCTTAAACTGCCTTTACGGTCTGTAGATATTTGTAGTCTATTTTTGACAATTTAGAGCTATAGTCAGTACAGTTGTCAAACACATAAACAATAAGAAAACATAGGTTAGCAAAGAACGAACACATTGTAAATGGCCTTTTTAAAAAGTGAAGCTAGAGTAATAACAGTTTATAGCAGTGTTTTAATTTCTTTCCTTGCAAGTTCTCAAAGCCTTTTCCTAAAATAAGCCTAAGTTCAAAACAGTCCTGTGAAAAGGTAAGAGTAGTATCTTTATGTTTATCTATGCAGAGAAACTGAGAACAAAAGTTTAAGTGGCTTCTCCGGATTCTCACAGTAGGTCAGTGACATTGCATATTAAAACAGAGCTTTCTTAACTGGCAATTTGCAGCCATGCCCTTACATTGTCTTCTTTCCTGGAGAGTTCAGCACCATTTGTTCTGAGAATTAGGTAATGCTCAGAAAGAGCAGTGCCTTAATATTTGCTTTGAAGATGCTTCCCTTTTTCACTACTGAAACAACATCTCTGAAAGAGAGATCATAGAATCATAAAATATCCTGAGTTGGAAGAGACCCGCAAGGATCATAGGATCACAGAATTGTTAGGGTTGGAAGGGACCTTCAGAGATCATATAGTCCAACCTCCCTGCCAAGGCAAGGTCGCCTAGAGCAGGTTACACAGGAAGTCCTCCAGATGGGTTTTGAATGTCTCCAGAGAGAGAGAGAGACTCCACGACTTTCCCTGGGCAGCCTGTTCCAGTGCTCTGCCACCCTCAGCGTAAGGAAGTTCTTCCTCATGTTCAGGTTGGAACTTCTTGTGTTTTAGTTTGTGGCCATTGTTCCGTGTCATGTCACTGAGCACCACTGAAAAGAGCCTGGCACCATCCTCTTGGCACTCCCTAAGTCAAAGTCCAAATCCTGGCCCTGCACAAGGCAGCCCCAAGAATAACAACACATGCCTGCAAATAGCTGATCAGATTGTGTCTCTGCTGTGGTACAAATGCTTCAGTTCAAGGCCTTTAGAGACTTCCCCGCCCTCCTTAATGAAGGCAGCGGCACCCCATCCCAGCAATGTCCCCAGTATGGCCACCCTAGCCTTCTACTCAGGAGTGAAAATGCTAGCTTGAGATCCACAGTGGAAAAGTTCCAGCAAACAGCTCTGTCAATGACATACTCTGGTACTAAAAGAAACAAAGAGCTCTAAAATTTATCCCCTGGGTATCCTCAGTGCTGTCAGATAGACCAGAATTTCAATAATATTTCTGAAAAATAACTAGATATTTCCTTTCACAGACATCATTCAAATTTAGAGCTAAATGCAAACATCAAAGATTAATCTGTCCATTAGCAGCTCAAAACAAACCCGTTGCTCAAAATTTTGTAGGAGTTGAATTGGAAGCAAAAACCTCTGATGATTTTACTCTATGCCTGTGGCATGAAATACATTTTAGAAATATAACATCTGCAGAAGTTATATTCTGCCCAAATGCAGTTTATTAACTTTGAAGCATATAAGATCTCAAGAAAGAGCTGAAAACAATATATTAATTATATAGAAAATAGAAATAATGCTTTCAGTCCCAAAGTTTTGGGGCTATGACTGACATTCTGCTAAATGGATTTTTACCTCTTACCATTCCTCTCATCATCTCATTACTTCTTTGCAGAGCTACAAGCAACCATCGGCTTTTATAGTTACACAGCATCCTTTACCAAATACCGTCAAAGATTTCTGGAGACTGGTCCTAGATTATCACTGCACTTCAATAGTTATGCTGAATGATGTAGATCCTGCACAAGTAAGTCCAGAAAACTGCTTCATTCAAAAGAGGAGTGCTTCAGAATTTCAGAAGAGCTTTAGGATGTAATTAGTTTTATAAAACAACATTAAATACTTACATGCTAAAAAATTGATCTGTAGCTTGCAGATACACTTAGGGAAAGAGGAATAAATCAGACCACCAGCAGCTTCTCCACCAAAATCTTAAAGCACACACACATAAGTGTATGCGCCTGTAATTTATTCTAAGAGAACATGGGTTTGGGAAGAGCCGCTAAAACTCAAAAATGATGGCTGTAAAATTGTGACTCAAGTCAGAGACATACTAACGATAGCCAAAAGTCACAAACAGAAGCCAACAGCTGTTTGTTAGCCTGCCTGAAGCAGGTCAATGACCTCGGTCTGCTTACCAGTGAAATAGGTGTTCCCAGTGTGGAAACCTGTGTTGTGTTTTGCACAAAATGATGTCATCGTTAGCAAGGAGATAGCATCTAAACGAGATTGGAGACTAAGCTTCCGTCATAAGAGAAAACAGGGCAATGGAACGTGTGGGGGAATGTAATTACCTTACAAAAGGGTTGTACAATGCTGTAGATGTTGTTCAGAAAATTGGAAAACCGAACCTACTGGTTTGGCAATTTAATCACTAGGATTAATCACTAGGCATCCTAGAGCCTGAGTCACAATTGTGCAATGCCAAGTTCTTACACAGATATCATTTCCTTAGTTCCAAAAAACTGCACCAGCCCTCTGCTGGAATAATGTGGTGGTAATCTGGATTCTTAATATGTAAATATTTGTTAATTATTGGTTAAGAGCAATTATAGTTTTTTTTATAGAAGACTGCATGTCATTTTTATTTGTGATATGATCAAAAATCCTTTTAGCTTTGTTCAGTATTGCACACACTTAAAAGAAATTCTCAACATGTAGAATTTGTTCTTAAAAGATACTAATCTTCCGTTTGGTCTTTCAAAGGAACGTGCTTCCACACACTGTTTTAAAGACTGAATTTCTGATTCCAAGCCCTTCTCTGTCTACAGGGAGAAAAAATAGAAATGAAAGACAAAACTTTTATTCATGAATCTAAGATTATTTTCTGAGTGAATAAGGAAAGACTCAAGGGAGTCAGGCTGTTAGGGACTGCTGAACAGAGTTTTTTTTAATTTTTCGGCTGTGTTTTGAATTTACAATAGGGCATGGCTATTTCAAGCATTTATTACCCTCACAGGATTTAAAAGCTATTGGGATATGCAGTTAATGCACCTGCCTCTGCAGTATGTTAAACCTTTTACCTCTAATGTGAGTAACAATCTTTTCATTAGGAATAAATCTCAAAACCCTCAGAGCAAACAGAAGTGGAGAGAGGGCACAGCTTATTAAAAACACGCATTACATACAGATTTATTAATAATTACTGTTATCATTATTATTTATGTATATATGAAGTATTTAAAGCTCTGTTTAGATATTACCGTTTATGTGGATTGTTATGCTCTATTGGGAAATGAAATTCAACCCTCCACAGTGACTCTGGCTTAAAGAGAGTTGCTAGCATCACTTGCATGCAAAATGTGCAGATCTCAATGCTTTTGGTTTCTTTAGAAATTGAAAATCTTGGCTTCCTGAAACAGCTCCAGCAAACATCTTTGTTTTTTATCATTTAAGTATTTTTCAAATATCTGTTAAAACAGTATTCATATGCATTTCGAACATGTGTCCTAAATTGTGCATGTGTTAAATGATCTGAGCACTGGCATTTGCACCAGTTTTATGCATTGTATTTTGCTATCCTGTACACTAGCAGTTTCATAAAAAAAAAATTCGTGAAAGATTTAGACAGTATTTGGAAAGCAGTTCGCTCAGCAGACCAAATCATAGAGGGGGGGTTAAAATAAATGAAAATATATTTTCCTACTTGAAATTCCTAGTTTTAACTTGTTAAAGTGATCTCCTGCAAATCAGACCCTGTTTTCTTTTTAATTGATGTAGTAAATGATTATGTTTTCCTAAAATGTAGTCATCTCTAAACAGCTTTGTTGAGGACTAAGTGTTACAAGAAATGCAAAACAACATCTGGAGCAAATGTGATTTGTCAGCTCAGCTCTGGATCACCAACAGCAGTGCAGCAGAATGAAGACCACAGCTGTTTTACTGAATGAAAATAAAAAGTTCCAAATCTGACATCAATGCTTCTGCAAGCAAACAAAATTTCATGAGTTCATATTTAATTTTGGTGAATGCTTACAAAAGCTATATGCTTGAACTGCTCTAAATATCCCTGGCAAAAAAAAAAAAAATCATTCGGATTTTCATGGAAATAAAAATGGACGGGCAGAGTCTAGCTTCAAAAACCTCCTTGGGAAGTGTTGATTTAATCTTTAAAGTATTAACATAGATGATAATTGGTTCCTGGATTAAGCCATCATATATTATTAGAGACTAAAACTGTGCAAGATAATTGTAATATTACTTTGTGATCTTTAGATACCTAGAACTAGTGTTTTCTGAGCACTGAAGATTATATTTTCAAGTGTCATTCATAGGAGAAATTAGGCAGTTGTTGAAATATAAAGGAATGCTGATATTAGACAATATCATTGGTTCATGGGTGAAACAGATGTGAAAGTTAAGTTCCCAGTTCTGAGAACTGATGAACCCTTCCTAGTATAAATCACACATTCTAATGTAGCTTGAATTATTAGCAACCTTTCAGGGCACTTGGAGATACCAGGCCTTCGGTCTTTAGGCTCCACACTGTCTCTGGGATATGGTAATACTTGTCAGCATCTCCCTGTCTTGTAAAAATGTATTGCAGAATTAACATTGAGTGTCAGAAGTGTTTTACTCCAAATACCAGAGAACAGCAAGTGCAGCAGCAAGAAATAGCATGTTCAGTTACATGAAAAGGAATTGTAAAAGCAGAGTGCTCAAAACTGGTGGAAGATTGTGCATTTTATAGAGATATTGTGCAAGAATTTCAGTAATACATGTATCACAAATTTAAATACAGAAAAGTATGTTGAGGCAGCATGAAATTCAAAGTGATTAACTGTATTCTTTTTTGTTCATGGTCTTCTATAGCTATGTCCTCAGTACTGGCCAGAAAATGGAGTACACCGGCATGGTCCTATTCAGGTGGAGTTTGTATCAGCTGATTTAGAAGAAGACATAATCAGCCGGATATTCCGAATTTATAATGCAGCCCGAGTAAGGACGTTTTTTGCAAAACAATTCTGTATCAGTAGATGAATTGACTCTACTCAAATCAAAAAAAAAAGAAAGTTAAACTCACAGAGAACCATTTTCATTTTTCAGCCTACTTATTTGAAAGCAGTGGTGCAATACTGTCACACCATAATGAAAAACCCTTCTGTGTATAAGTGAAAAATATTTTAATGCATATCACAAGTGTGTTAAATGCAAATGAAATAAGTACAGTATTCAGACTGCATGATGACCAAGAAATACTGAAACTAGTGCTATTTCCAACAGTTTGAAATGGGCCATCTTGCATATTTGTATTCTGAGTCATGTGAAGAAAGTTGTGCACCAACCAAAGGCACGCTTTTCAGTAGCAGTCCCGAAATCTTAGTAAACATCCTGTCCCACTAAACACACTTCATAAAATATTTTAGAGCTTCAGAGGGGCAAGTGGATTCTCATATTGAGCTTTTATGCTCCCATAAAGGTGATAGAAGACTAAACGAGGCATGTCTTTCGAGCTGAGAGGAAAAAAGATTCCACCACAGACCAGGCATCTGTTCCCATCCAGGGAGCCTTTGCATTGGGCTGGTACCGATCACAAAAGAGCCATAGCTGGGAATAAGTAGCACTCCCTGCTGAAAATATCAAGAACTGCCCTGAGATCTGGTAGCTCTCAGTACAGTGAAAGACTCCAAAACCACACCCAAACTATGCTAACATCCAAACAGGAAGGCAGATTGTAAACTTAAAGATACTTCTTTAGTACTATAAAGGCCTGGTATTCTCAGTAAATGTGGCAATATGAAAACACAACCTCCAGCACTGCTAATGTCAGCTTCAGCAGGCGCTGGGTCTGGCTTTTGTGCTTTGGGAAGAGGGGCTATCAGCTGAAAGAAACTGGACAGGAAATCAGTAAATACCAAATTTAGACATAAATCAGACAAAACTGATTGGAGAACATACCTAATACTGCATCCAGTTTGGTTTATTCCCATATCTTGTTAATCTTGCATCCTCTCTCTATTAACTCTTACTCTAGAGAATAAAATGTAATGTCAACATTTCTGTGTGTTGTTCATTTTAAGAGTGGCACTAAAATGCCCTCACTGTGCACAGAAGTGGCAAATCTTAGGCTACAAAACTAGTTTTCATGTGCATGTTTATTATGCCCTTTTCAAAGGACTGTAGTTTTCCGCCAATAACGCTTGTTCGGTGCTCCTTTTTAATTTTAAATCACCATAAAGCAACTGCTCAGTAACATTTCACCAAAGGGGTTCTGACTGCTGCAGTAGAACGCAATAAAACAAAATATAGTTAGATATATTTTATAAGCCAGAAACATATGAGGGTTCTGTTTGGTTTTTTGTATGTTTCCTGCTTCAAAATATCTTGAAAGGTTTTGACCTTTCTTATAAAAAAAGACAGAAACACATAAACGTTCTTAAAATTGCTGAAGCATATATATGAAAAGGGCATATAACCGAAGTTGTGTTGCAGCTCCATCCTTGCTACCAAGTTCCTGCTATCATATTAATTAATTATTTGCTTGATCGTGCAGCTGTAATATTGCTCTATTCCAGACTATTTGTATGGTACTCTATTTAAAAATTCTTGTTCCAATAACTTAGTTGGAAATTAAAAGTCACAAGTCCTCAAGGGCAGTTGAAATTACATGAGCAGTTTGTCAGCAATCATCTGCTTAAACAACATCCTTTGCTGATGCAAATATCTAAATTATTTACCCCCCCCCCCCCCAAAAAAATGCTGTTATTTTTCCTGCTTTTTTTTCTGAATCTCTACAGCCCCAAGATGGCTATCGGATGGTGCAGCAGTTCCAGTTCCTGGGATGGCCCATGTACAGAGACACTCCGGTTTCTAAGCGCTCCTTCTTGAAACTCATCCGTCAAGTGGATAAGTGGCAGGAAGAATACAATGGGGGAGAGGGACGCACAGTTGTACATTGCTTGTAAGTACTGGGAAAGGAAGAGAGAAAGTAGGGGAATACTGTTACAGAATTTGTGCCAGATTTTAAAAGATTTGTGAAAACATGAAGAGGCATCTCTCTAATCTGGAACTGCATGATAAAATATTGCATAATTCCCTCTCTGTCCTTGTTAGACCCCTGTGAGAAGATGATGGGTACAAGTTAAGTCTGTTTTAGATATATAAATGTCCAGTGACTTTTGCAAATGGAAAAGTTGCATGTTTATTCAGAGTAAATCAGAATTGTACCTTCAGAACAATGTACCTTTTATTTCTAGAGATAAGAACTGTAGAAGTAGGTAGCATGGAAGGGTGATTTTTCTTCCACTCATAAAGCACAGAAGCAAAAGTGGTGTGATAGATGTGACGATGATCCTGTAATTGCCTTACCTTTCTCTAATAATGTTATATGTTTTTGTCCTCCTGTGATTTTGTGATCCATTGATGCAGATCCTCATCCCCTCTGCCACCAACCTCCTTTTGATATGGTTTAATACCTGTACAGTATTTGTTTGCCCTCAGCAGTAGCCAGTCTTTTGAGACCAAGTCTTCAGTGCTTGAAGTTGTATCCCTCTTCCTGCAAACATCTGTTTAAAGGTGCTGCCATGATGGAGAAGGGTCATGCTAAGAGGAAAACCACGTTCAAAAGTTGGCACCCCATGTTAGAATGATGGAGGAAAATCAAAGAATATATTATTAATTCCCACTATCACTGACCTTGAACAAGTCATTGCTCTTCAGTTTCCCCATCTGTAGAATGGGGATAATAATACTTTCATCAAAGGAGCATTGTGCAGTGTGATTAATTAATGTTTTGAGATCTTTAGCTGAAAAGATCCTTTTGAAGTGCAAATTACTGTTATCTCTGAGGTGGCTGATGATATTAAATAGTTGTACAACATCACACATGCGTCACTTCCAGGCAGTAAAGAAAGAAAAAGCTCTAATATAATCCTTTTAAATGACTTTATTTTAATTAAAATTCTCAAAGAGTCCCACAATATCAGGCAATGTTTTGGCAGCAGAGAGCATTCTTTTCATACTGCCTGGATGTGACAGATGTGCGATGTTGTATCTTCCTTTGAAAATCAACCATTTGCGAAGCTGGTTTGAAAGACCTGCTACCTAACTAGTCTGCACTCTGGTAATTATTAAGGTTTATTATTTTCAGTGAAGCGCAGCCTAAAAATTCTGATTTGAATAGCGGCAGAAATAATGGGGTTTCCAGAAAGAAAGAGATTCTCTTGAAGATTAAAAATAACCATGGCTAAAGTGTTATTAAATGCTGTATTTGGTCATGCATATGAGCATTTGTGCCTGGCTTCTTTGTTAGCAAGTCACTTCAGGTTCTCATCCTCTGATATAGTGGGTGAAGGGGAACTAGATACACTTTTTAAAACCAGTGCTTCTGAAAAAAAGCCATCCCCTCTGCCTGCTGCCAGGGGTTGAGGGCATCAGCCAGGGGAACATGGCAGCATGGAAGAGTGGTGTAAAACTCAGCCATTCAATTCCCTTCAGGCTGTCAGCCTGCTGAATTCTGAATCGTAGCTTTGAGATCTTTCATCACGTTAATTTCAGTTAAAATGTGTGTTTTGCCTACAGTTCAGCAGCCTTTGGGGCCAGGAATGCTCTGTGGCTTCTCCCTGCTGGAACTCGTGTGTTCTGTACCCATCCCTGTTGCTGTACAAACACATAACGCAGACTCAGTTGTAACTGAGCCATTTTATCGCTTTTTTTGTAGGAATGGAGGTGGCCGCAGTGGGACTTTTTGTGCAATCAGTATTGTTTGTGAAATGCTTCGACATCAGAGGGCTGTTGACGTATTCCATGCTGTGAAAACACTGAGGAATAATAAGCCTAACATGGTGGACCTTCTGGTATGAGCTTTTTAACTGTACCACTAAATACAAAATGTTCCTTTTTCTCAGAAGACTCAGTAAGATTTCCAGGATTTGCAATGGGAGTTGTTCACAAAGCAAGCAAGTCATTTTCAAAGGGGATAATGAAGTCACTTCACTTGTAAGAGTATTTTTACACTGCTTTTTTCCCAAGAAGACTTTGTCTCCATTCGTTTGAATTTTTTAAGAGATTTAAACTTTCAGATGAACATCCTTATTAATTTTCTTTTCTAGCAGGCTGAGCCAAGTGGAGAGCAGCCCTTGCATGGTAGAAATAATAGTTACGTAAAATGAAATGCCAGATTTTCAAATTATATATTTTATAAATAGCTTAATCGCCTAATATTTATCAAAGCCATGAATTTCAGTTTGACATCCAGAATATTGCATTTAATTATGGTTGCTCTATCTCATACAAAGATTAAAGAAGTTCAGAAACAAGGGGCCATGTGCAATTATTTTCCTAGAGAGTGTTTTATGAGCTTTTTTTTTAAAAGGAGAATTGCTGAAGTGCCAGCTGCTATGCCAGAAGAGCTGCAGAACAGCTTAAACCAGCAGGTTCTTACACTCCAGTGTGCAGTTTTGTACTTGGGGATGGGTGTAGTGTAATAACCTGTTCTGAAGCCTGGGCTATAAAAGACACTGTTTTATAACATCCTGCTGCAGAGGTAGCTGCTTAAGAGGCAGCTGTATTTGATTTAATGTCATAGTCAGGAGGAAGCAGCATCTGGGTGCTTTCAGGGATGCCAACCCAATCCGAGCCAATTTTGCAAGTTCTGGTTAAACAAATCTGGGTCTTTTTAGCAACTTTTCTACAGCAAGCCCAGGGTGAGGCAGGAGGCATCCCGCTAAGATGGCCCAAGCTCTTGTAAGTTTAGGAGAGATCCCCCTCAGGTGAGCTAACCCTGTCCAAGTGCAAAACATGCTGGAGAATGGGCAGAAAGAGTGAGGTTTTCAGGTGCATGTGGAGATGGGCAGGGATATTCACCTGCCCAGCACATGTATCACTGTGCCCCATCTTTCACGTGGAAGAATGGCTGCCACCACATCCCCATTGCAGTGCTCCCTTCCAGCCTGCCTGTGAAGTCCAAGACCCTCCCCTGGGCCCTGCTCCGGCCAAGCACATGGAAAAAGACCAGATTTTGTCAGCTGTGCAAAGCAAGGAGAGGGAATTACAAGCAGTACCATAGCACCATGAGCCAGCAATGTGGAACCATGAATCTTATATCAGTGAGAAACTACCAGGCTTTCACTTGGGAGGCAGCAGCTTAGCTGGCTTCTTTTCCTCTAGTTTATATTCTCAGGAGAAGAGTCATCATGCTGAGAACCATACATTTTTATTTCCTAGATATTAAGAAAAATGCCCTACATCTTCATTCAGGTAGTATAGTTTGGACAGAGACTTGGCAGGCCTGCTGTTCCCCATTCTCCCAGAGCTCAAGTCCACAGAACACACTGATATCTTATTCATTTATTTTATAGAAATAAAAAGAAAATTACCTGTGTGAAGATGAACAGTTGAAAATGTTCTCGATAAATTCCCATCTGTGACAGTTTCCCAGGTACAGATTTGTCAGGCAGCTGTCTCCATTTTGCAGAAGAGAATTTTTTTAATCAAAAGATAAGTGTATTATTTTAGAATATAAAAGTACCTTTTAGTAAATTGAGGGTGTTATTGAGAATATCTGGAAGGCATTGAAAGGCCTTGTAGGGACTTTTTTCTTTTTTTTTTTTTTTTTTTAGAAATTTCAAAGCACTTGTGAAGGAGATGAGTGTTGTTTTTCTTATTTTACAGACAGTGGAATGAAGGCAGGGGACAATCAGAATTTTCCCCTCTATCACGTAATGCACTGACTGAGCAGAGTTAGAATGACATCTCTTTGATCTTGGTCTGCTACCTTGTAGGAACAAATATTTGAATTAGCCAGGTTTCGATTTCCATGTAGATTGCCCCATGGTATAAGGGAATTGGGACACTTGAGGTTTTTTCCTACTCCTGTTACTGAATTTATCCTTTATGACTTTTCTTATGTTAATCTTTCTTTGCCTCAGTTTCCATATCTGAAAAATGAGAACAATAATATTCATCTACCTTGTAAAATTTTATGGTAAAAGATCAAGTGCTCAGAATCATGATGGTATTTCACAAAAATAGTTTTAAGACTGCTTTATCTATACCTGTTGGGCACTTTCTGACAAGCTAAAAGGCCGTCTTTACATCCATACTTAGAGATTCATCTCTTAATTTCATTGAAACCTTTGGTTTTCCTCAACATATAAAAATTTGAATACTGCATCCATACAATATGGAAATCTATGACATTTTTAAGCCATCATACAAAGGTAACACTTACAAAATCTCTATTACAGAATGCCCAAAGCATTTTGTGACAAATGTTATTCAACTTACCTGTAGGTGTCCTAGAAAAAAAATTTTAAATATACCTCTTTTAATATCCACCTTCAAGTGAATAATAAAAATGTACAAAAGACACTCATGAGTGAAGTCAGTGGGAAATAATATATGTCTGCTCTTTAAGAAAGGTATTCTGTTTACTAAAAATGACATTTATTCGACTGGATCAGTAAATCAGCATAAAATGAGCATAGAAGAGTGGAAGTGGATGAGTGGCTGATCTCTTGTTCTGATCTGTTCTGTAGTTATAGAACAATTTCCATTTATTTAGAAACATATATACAATAAAAGCAGAAAAGGAATGTACATAATAACTCCTTTCCTTTCTACTTTTTTTATTCTTTTCTCACTCTGAAGAAGACACAAGCAGTTTATGGAACCTTGCAGGTCTTAAAACCTCATATACAATTCATTCATCACTTAGGTTATATGTGAAACTTGTTTTCTTTTAAAGTCACAGCTCTCAACAAAAGAACTTGGAAATGGTCCATGCTTGTTGATGGCTTTTTGATTATTGTAATGGTATGTGGTCTTCCATGTGTTAAGGTGGACTCTATTCTCAACTAAAATGTGACCCAAAAGCACAAGTACAGGCCAGAAGACTTAATCCTCTAAAATGTTTGCTTCAATGAAAAGAGTGATTGTAGTCTTCCTACTTGTGATGTTGGATGGCGAAGTCTGAGTGCTGTCAGCTAGTTAAGCCTGTTGTTGTTCCTAGATGACAGTATGTGCCTAGTTATCTTTTTATTATTGATTAAAGTGCATAAGCAAAAGACTGGCATTTGTTTCCAAATTGAATTTTCAAAAGCCAGAGCCCTTGGATTCGGGGAATCTGCACCTACTGTTTCTTTCAGGTGTTTTTGTTTCATTTGAATGTGTGTAGTATTGCTAAGTATTGCAAGTAGCAAGAATGAAAACGTAAGGGGGATATGTGTGCACATACAAAACTGTGAAGGTATCCGTGACTGCATCATTTAAAAGTTGCATCATTAAAAGTTACAGGGTAGGCAAAGGTCAGTCAAAAGCACTTGGCCTCTCTGTTCTGCTGAAAATGTGAAGGGGGCCAAGTCGTGACCATTTGTCCCTGAAGGTTGCAGACTGGGTTTGCATCCTTCAGGAAGGGGATTTCCCTGGGATTTACTCTTTCCACGCAGTTGTAAATAAAAACAGCAGGTCTGCGTTTGGAGCACAGGCTTGGCCCCTGAAAACTTACCCTGGGTAACAAGAGAGCTGTTAAGAGCCTAACTTGTGCGTCACTGTTAATTGCTAAAAATTACCTGGAATGAATTCAATTAATTTAGCTCAGGCCTGATCTCACAAGCCTATTGCTTGCCTATTGGATAGGGGACAGACTTTCAGAATGGGTCTGGGCTGCATGTGGAGGACCAGCAGTAAGTGGCTTTTGCCATGAAATGTAGCAAGTGTATGAATGACATTAAAATAAAAGTTACAGTCTGGGAAGTACTAAACATGGGATCTACTTTAAGATAAACATTTCTACGGAGGAATTTCAATAGCTCCAATTCAGGTAAAGGGCTACACAAGCATTTTGACAGATGACAGAAGGGTTACAAGTCAATTTGCTTACGTGCAGCCAATTTTTCTCATGCAAATGTATTAGAGCAGCTAAATACACATCTAACATAAACAGTACCTTAAGTTACTGTGTACAGTGTCTATTGTCTGGTAAATGTAAAGATTTTCTTATCTGAATACAAATTGGATTTGCAAACTGGTTCCCATTGACAACAGCTGATAGTAAATAATTTCAACAGAAGAGAAATATTGATCCCCTTAATTAAGTTTCTTCAGTAACTGACTTTGTGGTTTTCCTTTGATTTTTCAGGATCAATACAAATTCTGCTATGAAGTGGCTTTGGAATACTTGAATTCTGGCTGATTGTATAAACAGCGCAGACGAAGTTGCTCCTTTCACCACCACAAACAAAGCAAGTCGCCTCATGATATCTGTGTAAATGAGATGAAGACTTCTCAGTGTTACGCTTATACTGCTTTGTATAATTGGCTCTTTTTAAGAGCCCCAAAAACGTGTTTATAAAGCCGCTTGCACTGCCCGTTTTCCACTTACAATGCCGCTGCTTGACACCCATACGAACGTACACCGAACCACGTGGCAGTTGTTGAACACCCTATTCATGCATAGCCATTGATGTGGTGAAGCAGCATAGTCCTCTGGTAAATAAGAGAGCACAATTATATTCTTATGAAGGAATTTGTACTTTTCTGTTATATTTTGTTGCCTGTGATTCTCAGTTATTGTCACAGCCTAGTGTACATTTCTGTTCTGTGGAGAATGCTGTCTGCCATTTTGATAATATATGATTTTAGTTATATTTGTATTCTAACACGTGCATAATAAATGAATCATATGTAGCTTATCTGAACTAACAGAAAGAAATGTACCAAATCATGTTAACTTTGTTGAGTTGTAATTTCTATCCACTTTGTACCATTTCAGAGAGAGAATCTTGATTGAAATACAGTTAGAAAATGCAAAATACAGGATGTTCAGATTAATATATCCAAAGCTTTTTCATTTGTTTATATTGTAAATATTTTTTGATTTCATCAAATTATTTATTCATTAAAATGATTTTTTTGTGAAGCACAGTGAGTGACAATCATTTTTATTAAGCCCTGGAAATGCTTACTGTATGATAGTGTAAACATTTGTTTACCTTGTATGGATTCTCAGCTCAATAAATAATTACATACATGATAAAATCTCGTTTAATTTAGTATCTCTTGGCATCTGAGAGCCTTCAACTAAGCCTCTTTCCAGATTCAATCTGGTAAATACTGAGCTACTTCCAGAGCGTTTTTATTATGTTATCCAGTGTTGATCCAGCCAATAGCAAGGTCATAGACTGTGGTGGTTTTAATCTAGGCCTTCCCTGGTTACCAGTTTGTAACCAAGGAAGGGGCAGTGTTCCCAGTATTCCATACGATTTTTTTGTAAATCGTGGTATAAATAAGAAGGGAGGAGCGGCCTTCCTTCTTTCTTCTCTTCCGCCGGAGTTCGGGAACAGTGGGTCCCTGCGTTGGTCTTGCTTATCTAAGGCTGAGGCCTGCAGCATCCACTGGCCTGCCATGTGGAGGCTTGGGGAGTGCTGGCCATGTTTGTGTCAATCCTGTTTCTTTCTAAGGGATGTGGTGAGATTTGTTTTACTAGTTATTTTACTAGTTCTTGGGTTTGATTGCGTGTATCTATTCGGTGTCCCTTTTTGTTTCCTTTTGTCCCTTTTTCCCCTTTCCCTATCCCTTCAGGGGATGTTTGGATTCCTGTTTGCTGTGTACATAGCATCTTAACTGTAATATACATAAAATATATTTTTTTATATAACTTGGTTTTCGGGTTCTTCAATTTGCATAGTTTTTTTCCTTTGCCCTGGGGGAAGTAGAAAGGGGGGAAGAGAGGGGCTGCTACTGGGGGGGGGGGGGGCATTTGGCAGGGAGCCAAGTCCAAACTATCACATAGACTCATAGAATTATAGAATGGTTTGGGTTGGAAAAGACCTTGAAGATCATCTAGTTCCAACCCCCCTGCCATGAGCAGACCAGGTTGCTCAGAGCCCCATCCAGCCTGGCCTTGAACACTTCCAGGGATGGGGCATCAACAGCTTCTCTGGGCAACCTGTTCAGTGTCTCACCACCCTCACAGCAAAGCATTTCTTCCTTGTCCTCTCACTACATGCTCTCGTAAAAGTCCTTCTCCATCTTTCTCGTAGGGTCCTTTCAGGAACTGGAAGGTCTCAATTAAGTTACCCTGAAGCCTTCTCTTTTCCAGGTTGAATAAACCCAATTCTCTTTGCCCTTTCTCACAGGAGAGATGCTCAATTTGTCTAATAAACTTGGTGGTCCTCCTCTGGACTTGGTCCTACAGGTTAACATCCTTCCTGTGGTGGGGATCCTGCAGCTGAATGCAAGTGCTACAGGTGGGGTCTCACCAGAACAAGGTTGTGCCATGCCACTATATACAGGAGTTGGAACATATGTTCAAAGGTGCACGTGCACAAATGCAGAACCTGAAAGATGCCCTGCTCTGAAGAAGAGATGATTTTGGGCTAGTGGTGCTCAGTCTTGTCACAGCATCCCTCTGCAGCCCTGGGCATTCCCTGCTATTCGTTCTGTGTCTGCTGCTGCGAAAGGGGTGAGGGTGCACTTGGGAAGAATGAGTGCTGTGAGCGGAATGCAATTCCTCTTCTTAAAGATGTTAAAGGTATCAATACTAAAGTGATTGAGGGGGGTTGGAAGTTGTTAAAAATTTCATGAAACTGCTCTGTTACTAGAGTTGTTGTCAGTACTGCCACTGGACAAGTTTAAAGCACTGAAGCTCTTGCCTGTCCTGAGAATAGCTTTACTGACCTTCCATTGCATTTAGATGGTTCCCCTTTCTACGAAGCACTCGCAGGTGTCTGAACATGCTCGGAATTGCCTGATGTTTATGGATGCAGGAGGTGCAGCAACAAAGCAGCAAAAAGGAGGAATGAGCCAGAAACGGTTTGCTGCACCATCTGCTGGAACTGCAGAACTTTTCTCTCACCCAAAACTGTCAAGGAGACATTGCAGGCAGAGCAACTGCTTAACACTGAAGCCTTCCAAAGCTATATGGGAAATCAAATTCAAGGAAGTGGTAGACTGCACAGTATTTCAGCTCTTCAAATTATCCTTTTAACGTGCTAGCCATCTGGAATGGGGGCAGTAGCTATATAAATGAATCAGTCAATATGTTTTGAGAAACTCTAAATCTAACAGATCCAGCTTGGACAGAATGACTCACAGCTTGCAAACTCCCAGTTCAAAACCACTCAAAAATTCAGATCTGAAGACATGAGGATAGGTTTCCTCTGCAGTTGGAAAGCATCTCTTTTAACATTGCTTTAAAATGTAGCCGACACGTATTGGCCATTGCTACAAATTGCACAGAAGTACTGAAGAACTTAGGAAAAACAACCCCAGTCCTGAGAAGAATGATGGTCCTTTGATAAACTTTCAGCCTGTTGCAGAATGTGCTCTGATTCATTTTAGAACCCCAGTGTTAGGAAACAAAATCCAAACCTCTAACATCGTATTCATCACAGTCATCTTGACAGACCAGGTATGCCAGCCAAGCATTCTTCTTTGTAATAATTATGAGACCATAAAAAGTTGGCTTCTGTGATGTATCCTTTGAAATATGCAGGGGCATGTCCAGTGTTTCAAAAAGTACAAGTAAGATAGTGTGCCAGAGGAAACCTTGGACAAGAAGGTGATTCTGGCAATGTGATCCCAAATGTGAATGAGATTGAAATGGAGCAAGAATCGTGGGTACCTCTCCTGAAGACAGAAACTGCCCGTGTCAGCCAGACGTTATTCCATCTGCTGTACTCTTGCAGACATTCTTTGCACAGGTAAGTGTTCGGGAGTGAGGGATGGAAGGAGATGAGGAGAAAAGAGTTTTGCAGTGTTTCTTATTGTTTTACTGATATTACTCTTTTTTCCCTAATTCTTTCAACATAGGCATAAGTCAGAAGTTACAGAGTATATGTTACAATCTGTCTGATGTGGTTCCAAAAGGCATTCTGTGAACTACAATACCATAAAACTGGAGCCAGCTAAAGAAAGCACAACGAGTAGGTCTGTGTCCTCATTCTCACACTACAACTATCAATCAATACAAATGATGGAGAATTCCAGACTTAGGTAAAACAATATTTTGGCAAGAAAAAAAAACAACAGATGAAGATGATGAGAGAGTTGGAGCACCTCTCCTATGATGAAAGGCTTAGAGAGCTGGAGTTGTTCAGCCTAGAGAAGAGAAGGCTCCAGGGAGACCTTACTGCAGCCTTTCAGTATTTAAAGAGGGCCTACAGGAAAAGAGGGTGTTACAATAGGATGAGGGGTAATGTTTTTAAACTAAAATGGCATCAATTTACATTAGATATGAGGAAGAAATTTTTTCAAATGAAGGTGGCAAAACACTGGAACAGGTTGCCCGGGGAGGTGGTAGATGTCCCATCCCTGGAAACTTTCAGGGGTTCAGGTTGGACTAGGTGCTGAGTAACTTGATCTAGTGGAAGGTGTTCCTGCCCATGGCAGTGAGTTTGGACTAATGTATTCCAATGCAAACCACTCTATAATTCAGGAGTTACAGATAGAGAAAATATAAGGAATCAGAAGGGAGGAGAAAGACTCTATGAACATGGAGGGTTGGTGTTCAAGAACTCTGAAAGTCATCTGGAGTGTGCCAGAGAAGACAAAAAAAGTGGCAGCCATTGTAAGTATTCATAAACCAAATTCCCTTTTCAGAAGTTACACAAATACAAGTCCCCTATTGCTGGAGAACTTAGGGAGACATCAGTGTGAGTTTGGAACAGAGGAAGGGATGTTCTCTTCAATGCCCAATATATAAGAGGTATGTCAATGAATAAAGAGATACTTTAAATGGTCAGCCATATGTATCACCCAACTCATCACTTCTCTGGGACTTGAGGTAGACGATTTTTGTTAAGGTATTCTGAAAGAACAGCAGTGGGGATGGTAAGAGAAGTAAAGATGCAGGTAACCTGTATCTTTATAACATGAAGGCTCCAAACAGATTCCTGGGATTCTTTATCAGCAAAATGAGTCTATCACTGGCAGGGTACCTTCATGGAGTACTAATTAGCTTAAGGACTACATCTAGTTATAATGAAAATTAAAACATAGGAAAAACTTCCTAACCATCTGTAAACAGTGTGTCTCAAAAGGATGTCTGTGCCACAAAGACTTGATCTGAAGGTACTATGCAGCATCAAGACCATCTTCATTTTGGGTTTCTCCTTCATCTGGTTAGGGCTCATCTTTAATCTCTCTGAAATTTTTATTTCACTGTATGTGGGTGTTCCCCCAGGTCCAGCTGCGTACTGTGCATGCTCCTTTTCAGTCCTTTAATGACACGTAGCAAAGACACAACAGACTTGGTTTTGACATGTGGCAATGATAAATTGACACTTCCAGCAGCAGCCATTCCAGGCGTTATCCCTTTGAGAGGCCTGTAGAGGCTGTAATGGCAGTAGCAAACCTAAAGCCTCTTGGCATTACTCACTCCAAAACACACTGCAGGATCAGCTCCTAAGTCTCCTTTCATGCTTGTTTTGTCTCATCTCTTCTTCCCTGCCCTCTCCCTCCTATCAAGGATGACTAAAGGAAAGTAAGTTTCAGAGTTTATTTCAAGTTTTACGGCCTTGTTAACTTTCTGATTCAAAGGCAATTTGGTTGCTCTGCCTCCAAAGTAACTTCTTCAAGCAGTTGTGCATTTGCTTTCAGAAGCAGCAAGGTATGTAGACAGATCACTGTAACAGAATGATTTGTCATATCATTTTACATTTATTGTTGGTTTACACCTTTTTTATCATCTTGGAGCCTTGAACTACAAAATCTCATGCAGCCCATATCTCATGGGAGACACAAGGCTTTATTAAAAGAAAAATAAATTAGTAATTAAAGAAAATTTTACAGCTTAGGTCTGTCATGTGATGCTTGTTAAGGAAGACAATGACCATTGTCAATTTTGGTGGCACAGTACCAGTAAAACCCAACAGACCATGTGAAAAATAATGTTCTTTCTAATGGAGCTCATTTGGTTGATTTTTGTAGCTTAGACCTTGTCTATATGGTGAAATTATAAACTGATGGGTGCATTTGCATTGCGTCAGCCATTTGTATGCTCTGCCTGCAGGAGCTTTCTGTACACCACTGGCATGAGGAGCTTGTTCTGCACACCCCCACTCAGCTGATGACACTCCCCTTCAGCATCCCAGCCCACATTAATGGAGGAACCTTTCAAAAGCCTTGTCAACCCTTTGCAAACTGCAATAAACAGCAACAGCAAAATGCCTTTTTCACTTCTGCTGGGTATTTCCAAGCAGACTTTTCCATGGAAGGCTGAAAAGGGAGCTCCTGCATTGGTTATTTCTCCAGACTCACCTGATCTGCTCCAAGCCTGAAAGCCATCCTCTGCCACCCCCACTTCTTCCAGTCTGTCTCTCCAGCTCCTCACTCACTCTCTGGGCAAGGCTGTCACATCTCTACCTCCAAGGGCCCTCTTGGAACATGCATTGCCCTCTGGTGCCCCCTCTTCCCTCCCAGTCCCATCACCACAGCATGTGATGCTCTTTCTGAGTAATATGACTTGAGATAGATAGAAGGGAGATTTGAGGCTGGAAGAGGTTGAGGTCTACAAACACTCTATCATGATTTTGTTTAATATTGCTGATAGTATTCAACGTACAAAGACACAGGAAAAATGGGCTTTGACAATGAAGAGTGAGAGTGATGCTCTTGCTGTAGCTTGTCTAAGGGGATGTGTCAGGGGAGATTAATATCTCATGTTCACTGGCAGTCTTTCCAAGCAATGGTATTTTTACTCCTGAAACTCTTGTATTGATGTGTTTTCAGTAGCAGCTAGAAAATTTTTAATTGTATCTCTAACAATTGTGATATTTCTAGCAATTTTGTTTTTGTGATGATGTGCTCAGGGGCCACAATTAAAGCCTAAGACTCGTTCATGCTAGACGTGCATTAATACTCCTGCCAGGCCTGAGTAAATGCAATCAGGACGCCTAGTCCTGCAAACATTTATACTAATACCCTCTTGTCTACTCCAAGTTGCACAAAAAAATCAATCTGATACTCACACACATTTTGCATGAGTTCATCAGTCCTTGTGCATATCCTGTCATGATGCTATATTGAGTCTGGCTGAGATTAAGTTAATTTTCTTCATAGCAGCCCATATGTTGCTGTGTTTTCTATTTGTGACTAAAACAGTGCTGATAGCACACCAGCATTTTAGCTCTTGCCAATCAGTGTTTGCACAGCATCAGGATTCTCTGCTTCTCACTCTCCCTCTGCCCCAGCATGTAGCCTGCAGATGGTCAAGACCAGCTAGAGGAGGATGGAACACAGCTGGGACAGATGAGTTCCACTGACCAAAGACAGGATATTACATACCATACATCATCACAATCAGCAACCAAATGGGGGTGGAGGGGGGAAAGCAATTTCTAGGAGGCTGGTTGGGCATCGGTCTGTCTGTGGGAGAAGGTGGGTGAATTTTTTAATGCTTTTGCATAAATCATTTGTGGCTTTTTTTCTGCTTTCTCCTTCCACTTTCCTTCACTTATTAAACTCTCTTTATCATGGCCCACAAGTTACTGTGCTTTTGCTCTTCCTATTCTCTCCTCATCCCATCAAGTGTGGAAGGACTGTGCAAGCGTAGCTGTGGAGATTTAGCTGCTGTCTGGGGTCAGTCACCAGAGCACTGAAGTGTTTGTAGGACGAATAGGTACAGCCTAATAGGACTAATAGGCTACAACCATCAGTAAACAATGTGCTTCAGGAAAAATTTTTTAATAGGAGCTCAGGGGAGACCTCATCACTCTCTACAATTCCCTCAAAGGAGGTTGTAGCTGAGTGGGGGTCGATCTCTTCTCCCAGGCAGCTATCAGTAAGACAAGAGGGCATGGTCTCAAGCTCTGCCAGGGGAGGTTTAGGTTAGATATTAGGAAGAAATTCTTTACAAAGAGGGTAATCAGGCATTGGAATGGGCTGCCCAGTGAAGTGGTGGATTCTCCGTCCCTGAAGGTTCTTAAGATGAGACTGGATATGGCTCTTAGTGCCATGGTCTAGTAACTGTCGTGGTAGTGGATCAAGGGTTGGACTTGATGATCTCAGAGGTTCTTTCCAACCCGGCTGATTCTATGATTCTATGAAAATGAATAGGATTGCTTAGGTGGTTAAAATTAAGCACATGGTATATGTTATTAAAACTACATTTTGAAAATGAACCTAAATAGACTGAGCTACTCACTCAAAGCAATAAAAACATTTAACTTAATTGTGTATGGCAGAAAATTTGGGGCAACACTTGGCCTTCTCTGTATCTGTACAGTATTCAGTTCATTTTAAGTAATGCCTCTAATGAGCAGTTACTGCAGCAAAAGAAAACCTCAGCTAGTGCTTTTCCTATGCCATGAATGAATGTTACAGGTGCAGCAGAACCCTGCCTGAGAGCTCCAGGCCTGCACAACTGCAAACACTTTACAAGGGAGTGGCAATTGACTTCAGGTTACTCAGAAGGCAGAGCACCACAATGAATCACATACTTAAGACTCCTTTTACCCATCAGGCTAGTAATGAGAGCCTCTAAAGAGACACTGGTATGTATGCCATCTTGTTACTCTCTGTATTTGCAACCTTTAGAAGTTGAGCTGAATGCACAGAGAACTAGATTGTTGTTGTGGCCCCTTGAAATTCTGATTTATATGGTGTATAACAATCAGCCTATAATACAAAGCCTTTGGGGGATGAAAAGTCCTTGCAGTGACATATGGTTACTGCCTTGCCTCATGAGAATTGGAATGGAATTTAATGTTGGTCCTTGAAGACTTCATTATCTGCTCATTTCCATGTTTTCCAGTCTGCACAGTTTGGTGGGAACACCTGAGAAACTCTTGCATGCCCAGATGTAAGAGGAGTGTCCTTTGTTGGCCATGTACAGGAATTTAATCAATATTACACACCACATAAAACAAAATGTAGCTTTGCTGTTACAGGGGATCAGCACACATTCAGCCATGCTGAATTGCAGCTCTGGATTGCAGTGGATTGCAGCCCTGAGTTTTGGAATGTTTACAGTCTTCATCTGAAAACAACCAGCTTTTGAGCAACTCCATAGAGGTAGCACTGTTAAAAAACCATCTGCCAGTGGCTTGCAACTCTTTCACTTAATTTTATTCAGATTAGTTTTTTTCTTGGTAGGATATGAGCAAAATACAAGCCATCACCCAAACTACATACTCTTCACTCTTCACAGGTTCTTCTAGCTTGCCTGTATCAACCTCTGCCAAGTCCTAGCAAGAAGATGGCGCATGCACAAATCTGTATCTCTTTCAATTACAATAAATGAATGAACTGCTATCAGTCTGTCTTCTGCCTTCTTTAGGCTGCCTTGCGTGGAGCTACGCCTCGGCCTGACAGCCAAAAGGGCACATAAGCGAATGCTGCTGTAATTGATTTGAATAAAAGCTTTTGATACATTAAATGAAAGCTTTTGATGCATTAAACTGTACTGTCTTTCTATCAGATGACAAAGCCTGCTGGTCAAATTGAGCTTCTTTCTCCTTCTGTTGGCCCTCATCCCTTCCTTCCTCCCTTCCTGCTGCCAACCTCCCCTCTTGCCAAATCACTCTGACCCACATTCTGAATGTCTGACTACACTTGAAGGATCAGTCTGTGGTCATCCTGTGTCTGTTTTGACAGGCAGCTTTGCCAAACATTTGTTCTCCAGCAAAGGCTCTCATTCATGCTGACAGCATTGCTCTCCTGTCTGCCATCCCAGCACATCTGTCAGCAGTGCAGCCCAGGGCAGAGCATCATCTCCTGAAGGTGGGTGGAGTTTTACTGGCTTGGGGGCTGTTTACCTTCCATGTTTTTAAGTAGAGCATTCTCTCCCCTCCCAAAACCTCTGCTGAGAATGCTCTCTTTCAATATATGTTGCATGAGATTTCCATTTAGCTGAGACTCTTAGGAAGAATTGTACACCCTCCCCTTTGCTTAGTACAACTGCAAATTCATCTGTTACACTTCCTCTGGACAACAAAGATATAATTTAGTCCAATCTTGCATATAAACCTACTAAATAATTCCTGTAACCAAGCAGTCAGAACAATATTGCAGTGTAATTTTCCACAACGAGCTGTGTCAAATATATTGAGATTATAGTGGTTACTTTCTAGAAGCGGTCGGACAAGAGCGGTGTCTTCGCATTACAACTGATAAATGGCTACATGATTTGGCACCAGATTATTCAAGCAGACAAATTAACTTCAAATATTAATACATTCAGCAACCAGTCAGACAAATTGCTTGTTCGACAAGTGCCAGAGTGGTCATGGGGGGATTTTCCTTCTGCTTTCTGGGAACCTAACCTTCAGAGCAGTGCTTGGCCAGGCCAGCAAGCCTATCAATCAGCTAACAAAGTTGGCAGCAGTTAAACAGACCTTCATTTCTCTCTGGAAAGGAGTTAGGAAAGAATAAAAAACTTGGCCAATTTGGCCAGTGTCTACCAGGATTGTCAGAAACCTGTGTTTCAAATAAAACACATGCTCCATGGCTCTGAATCATCATGGCCATCTGACCGAGGACCCTGCTAGAAGTCTGCCTACCCCAAAACTGTTTTTGCATGGCTACAGGGTGACACATCTTGAAGGGGTCTGTCTGTCTCCACAGACTAATGATGATGATGTACATGTAATACGGGCCACCATGACCTCTCTCTCCTCTCCTCTTACATATTTTGCACCTAAATCCTTTCAGAAAATACAAATTTACTGTTTAAAGTAACTTTCTCTATGATAATATAACATAGACAATTGGGGAAACGCAGTTTATATATATGTGTGTGTGTGTGAAATTATATCAGGAGAGTTTAAAATTGAAATGCTTTCATCAATTAGTGAGAATGCAAAATCCCTGGATCACTTTAACTCTCCAGCTTTCGAGCTTTTGCACATTTATGTATTTTTTGAACAGCAATGTTCTCTTAAAACTGATTGTAACTGAGTTGAATATGAACTTGGAAGCCAGTCTGTCAGTGTAACATATCACTAGATCAAATAAACTGAGAGAATTACCACACATGACATGATACTTGCAGTGTGGAGTCATTCTTGTGCTCTTTGTACTCAATTGTCTAGTTGTAGAGCTTCAAGAAATGCTTCTAGTATGGGAATATTTGAAGAAAGCCTTTAGGGGTGAAAACAAAAGCCAAGGTGACTGTTGCAACACAACCAAGATAAGATTACAAATATAAATTCTGTGTTCAACAAGAGGAAAATGTGTTTATAATTTTATCATTGTACTCAAGGCTTCCTTAGAATTTACATCTTCACTGAGTATAAATACATTTTCTATATAACATATGGCACTGAACTGAGCCAATCAGGAGGTTCCATTTATGCTCTGAGCATTAAAGCAATTCCATAAATTATGCAATATATTTTGTCAGTAAATGTATAGAGGGGAAAGTCATTAACATCACAAATCACACCTTATTGCTGTATATGTTAGCATATTTTTTTATTATAACTCACAGGTGTGAAGTTCTAAATACACTTCACATGGTGATGAGGTATCCAACTTACTTGATTTGGATTCTAGAAGACATTTAACAGTACTGACCCATGGGGATGGGTTTGTTCCACCACTGGACTTGAAATTAGTTGCACTGCTGCTCCAGGCCCAGCAGTAAGCTGAAGCAAGACACACTCTGATACTCATAGGATGCATTCACATTGCTAACTGAGAGGGGATCAGCAGTGCCAGCACATCATAGGCATGAATATGCTTATACAGAGCCTGAGCCTCCCACATTTATCCCTAGACTGAATAAATATGGCTCAGTCCTTCGGGAAGAGATGTGTGTAACTGCTCCAGACTTGGCTTCCACGCTTTAATTTAGATGTGAACAGCAATAATGTAGTCTTAATTTAAACAAAGGATTTTTATATCCCTAACAACAGGAATATAGTGTAGAAGACTGTTTATCAGTATCACATATGCAATGTGCATATTTAACTTGATTAAGAGTTTGTCTTCTCTCAGAAGACACCACAATAAGATAAAACCTCCATGGATTGTTCTGATTGCTTGATGTCAAAGAGCAGTTTTGGTGTCTCACATAAGCGTGTGCATCTCTGAGATTTCACAACTCTTTTACTCTCCCCATGAAAAGCCCAGAATCCCACTGGAAGAAGGCTATCCAGAAGGACACACTGAGGGAAACAAGTGCAAACAGCAACTGGCAAACACCTCCAGCCTTGCCGAAGTTTGCTCCTGAAGTATTAGGAACTGTAGCCTTTTCAGGATAATTTTCCAAACAGTTCTGTCTGTGGGTTAGGCTATTACAGGACAGTCTATTACAGGACAGTCTATTCCATCAGCCAGCACTGCCTTGCAGGCTCAGGCACAGGGGGCACAGGACGTGGTGGTCTGCTCCGCGGGCATCTCCCTGAGCCCAGGGCCGTGGCCCTGGCACAGGCCCCTGCTGGAACAGCGGGGCTGTAAAATGGGCAGCAGAACGTCAAGAGAAGCTGCAGGTCCTCTGAAGGCTGTTTGTAGTTAATGGGAGGAGGCTCCCAACAGCCAGATGGGCAGATGAAACCCGCCTTTTGCCTTCTGACCCAGGGCTGTGCTGCTGGCCCGAGCAAAACCGGCAGCAGAGAGGGAAAGCCAAGCTGTGCTGCACTCAGTTGGTGGTCTTTGTTTTCCCTCCGTGGGGTTCATGCCATTCACTGCTGTTCTTCTTGGCTCCTTCCCAGCTTGTTTTCCCAGCAGCTATGTGTATGTTTTACAGAAGGAAAGTGTAGCATCCAAATTAAACTCTCTCTCTTCAAGGTACCACAAATCACCCTCATCTTTGTGTTTTTGCTAGACCATTTTTGGGTTCTTTAAATGCAGTTATTTTATCCTCAGCACATCCACATATATCTATATCTGTTTTGATATGGATTTTTTGCTTATGGAAAAGGGCAAACTGCTTATGAGCAGTTTAACTCATTTGTATTACTTGGTGCCTAGATAACTCTTCATAGATTTGTTCAAAAAACAATTTGTTGTGACTTCAAATATTTCTTCAAAAGGAAATTACTTTTTCAGTAGAGTTTCCACTCTACATTCCCTGATCTCAAATTATTCTAGTCCATGAACAAATTTTTATTTCTTGTTAGGAAGGAGAACCCACCACCATTCTACAAACAATGAAAAGGGTTCAGCTTTTGTCCTGAAAGGAAAGGCACTGGGAGAAGATCCACTGAAAAAGTTCGCAGAAAAAGAGTACAGGCACTCCGTTTTTTCTGCAGTTACCAGACCTGGGACAAGACCACACTTCTGATTTCTCTTCCAGGGAGCTTGTGTTAAGCAGCAGTGTCACCTTGCTCTTTAATGTAAAACCCAATCTCATCAATATTTTTCTGACAGATATTCACTGCATTAAATAGCTTTCAAGAGACAACAATCTTCAAAGCCCAGCTTCCATCAATGAAAAACATTTACAGAAGTAGCCTCTTTGCTGATTCCCTCTCTCATAAGTTAAGCAGCTTTGAGCCTTGAGTCGAGGGACAGGAAGCGGGAGGCCAAAACTATCCAACTTCAAAAGGGCACTTTCCCACCCTGTAAGGAGGAATGTTTGAAGTTGATGCCAGCCTACTCAGCTGGAACAGCATCACTGATGTGAGCATCACGCTCCCGTTTGTAAGGACTTCTCACAGTACCTGACATCAGCAAAGCAGCTGCCTCTTCAGTGCTGCCCCACTGGTGGAAGGTGCCTGCACTGCAGGGCTTGCTATGCCAGCAGGACCTGTGGACCAGTCTCCCAGCCTAAGGCAGCTGTGGAGGCACATGGTGCAAAACACAGCACTGCCACACAAGTGTCCTGGGTTAATGGCTTCACTAATGATGCATCCCTCTGGGGAGCTTCTGGTGCTCGCACCCACTGCCCACTGTGCCTCATCCTGTGCTGCAGGACAAGGGAAAAAGATTCCCCTCTCATACGCAGTCATGCAGGAAACAATATTCTGCCTCTCTGAAGGATG
The DNA here is from genome assembly GCF_003031625.1 of Empidonax traillii. Taxonomy (NCBI): domain Eukaryota; kingdom Metazoa; phylum Chordata; class Aves; order Passeriformes; family Tyrannidae; genus Empidonax; species Empidonax traillii. The sequence continues at coordinate 444,868 of NW_020955293.1, read as the reverse complement.
ACTCTGAATGATAAACGGCATAAGCCAGGAATTTTGGCAAATTAAAAAGTTTAATTTATTATGCCGCATAATTCTAGCTGCTTAGCAGGTGTGACATTACTTGCTTATTTGAAAGCCAAAAGAGGTAAATTAGATGAAAATGTGTTTTGTAAGAGGCTGTTAATCAGAAAGGACTGCTGCCTCCTTCAAACCACAGGTGTTTTTACCCAGTGGACTGTGCCACCATCAAAGACCTCCCAATCCCATGGGTTCACGGCTGCCCATGAGTGCTGTTCGCCTTGTTGATTTTGGCAGCAGCTGACAGGTCTTTAGCAAGGCAGCTTTCCCTCAGAAGGGCTCAGCTCCCTACTGCCTTTTTCCCCAGCACAAGAGCTGATCACTGATTCTCAGCAGGAACTGGCACGGCTCCTTGGCTTATTCAGTATCCTACAAATAGCTGCTGAGCAAAGCGGTTCTGGAGAAAGAGAGAGAATAACAAAGTCTGGAGCCATTCCCTCCCAGTGTCAGAGCAAAGTTCATCAGCCAGGAGATTTCTTTTTTATCCAAAAAGAGTAACACTAATATCTGCAACAGAAGAAAATTAGTCTCTCTGTGTGGCAAAGTTTTATTATCACTTAGGGTTGCTACTTTGCTTGCTCAAAAATCTGAAAACACCCAAAAAAATGAGTCACAGAACGCCCAAGGCCTTCAGAATAGAAATTGCTGCAACACATATAATGGAATAAAAGGCATTTTCCAGATCTACAAATGGTTTCAGACAATGACATTTGGGAGTAAATGTTAATATTAAGGGTGAGGGAGAGAAATAACTGTTTATAAGAAGTTAGAAAAAAATTATGTTGGCACTCAGTTGTAAGGCATCAGGGGCTCAGGGGTTTGTCCTAGGCTATGTCACAGACCCATGCTGACCCTTTAGCCTGGTTGTGTCACCTCCAGTTCTTCACGTAGGACACAAAAAAGACCATACTTACCCCATTATTTAGAAATTCCTTGGAAGTTGGTAGTATAGATCTCATGTGCACAGCCATGAGATATTTTTAAGTCAAGTGAACACAGGAGAGGGAAAATCAAAGAACTTTTATGCAGTGAGGCACAGAAACTGTTCCTTGTTCCCTTTCCTTGGCACCAAGCAGGGCAGGGCACTGCCACTTTGCCTGGCTTATCTGAGGATATGGGTTATCTATCTGCTTATTTTCATGAAGTAATATTTTCAAAAGGTGCAGCTTACCTGAGAAATGGGAAGAAATTACTAGTTATTATTGAAGAGACATAGAAATGGGAATAAAAATCAGTATAGCAAAGCTGAAACCTAGTTCCATCATCACTGTGAAGACAGGAGCTTCCCATGACATGATATGAAGCATTTCTGCATACTTACAATACCCTTTTTCTGTGCCATGTGAGTAGGATTGCCAATTTTTCTTTTTTTTTTTTTGTAATTCCCATCTCTGTGCTGAATTCTCAGCCTTCCAAGAAGAGCATGCCTGTCAGACCAAGCAAGCTGTGAGAGAGAACCAAAACCCACAGCCTGGAGGGTCTCCAGCTGAATGATAAGATGGGCTGAACCAGAAGTCAGTCAGTCAAAAGGTCTCCTCTCCTTCTTTGCACCAAGGTTTGTGCCAACATCATCATGCCATTCCTTCCAGGCACACATTTCAGTCCTGCTGTGTTTCCTTCTCCTTCCCCCAGTATATTAGGTGTGATCTGATATTTTAAGGGGGGTCCGGAGTGTGTGTGTGAATGATGTTGAGTGAATCTGAGGCTGAGGGGAAATTCATCTTTCTACTAATTCCTGCTTGTATTTATAACTCAGGTGAATCTCCTAATTTATTGTCACCTCCACCTTTTGTAACAGCTCCCTAATAGGGCATGAAATACCAGTGAAATGAACACTGGATTTTGGAGAGCCCAGAGCAAATACGTCCTTCTGGTTTGTCATTGTCATTTATTTTTTTGAGCTTTATTTCCCTCCCTTTAAGTCCTTGATTCAATCCATGACAATTTCTTTGCAGCTCAGTTGGCTACTCATTTTTCACACCAGATTTTGTGACACACTATATCAAATACCTTACTGAAAGCTCAGAACCGCTTAATCGATTTCATTCCCATCATTCATTAATTTAGTAATTCTATCAAAAATAATCTAGCTTGGGTGGTACAATTTGTTCTCTGCAAATGTGCACAGATTTTTTTCCTTGGGGTTTTCTATCTCCCAGATGTGTATGGAGTTCTTTTCCACTAAGTATTCCATTACTGAACTACAGTCTGATATTAGACTCAGCAGAAGACACTCTGACAGCCATAGCAGGTGGGGAGAGGTTGCAGGATCCTTCCAGTCATTTCACTGCAGTATTGTGGGAAAAAGTGAGCTAGATTTCAAGACAAGTGACATCCTATAGCACATGGGGAATCTGGTGGTTTCAGTCCTATCATTGTAAGATTCCTTATTACTGCTTTCCCTCACAACTGCTTTACATCTGAAGTCCCCCATACGTTTTCATTATGTCCTGAAATCCCAAGATTTGGTTCACAATGCACTGTGGAGTCTTGCTTTTAATGCCGAAGGGTAGCACTCAACATTCCCAAACAGCAAAGATTTTTTGTATCTCAATCAAACTATCAGCAGACAGCTGGTTTTGAGAGAAACCTTTTTAAGAGGGATTATTTCTTGTTTCCTTCCACTGAGAACTGGAGTGTACTAGGACAGGATAAACACAGGAAACTCACAAACAAATTATTCTTACACATCTTGGTCAAGCAACTTCTTCAGGTTTATCTTCTTGATGAGAAAAGCACTTTGAAGCCTAATGGGACAATTAAACAATGAACTACTTGAAGGCTGTCATTTTCAGTTCATCTGTCAAGAACCTTTTCTGATCCCAGGCCTTTCATTAGTTAGGCGAGGCACTAAGCAGGTAGAAGGTTTCACATTCAAGCTTTAATTGGTGTTCACCTTTTGTGATTGCATGTACTGTCCCTCGGTGCTGACCACTGGGCACCTTAACCTGCAGCGGCTGGTTGCTGAGCATGGACAAGTATTTCTTTTATTCCAGGAGACCACAGAGAAGACAGAGTGGGATTAATAATTTTAAAGCCCAATTTTTCAAGTGGTAGGTTTGCAATGCAGTTGTTGAAGGGTGAGTGTTGTGTTTTACACTGGCATTAAAACGCAGGAGTCAATCCCAACTTTTGTGTGGAAAAAGAAAACAAACCTAGGGCTTGGATCTTGCTCTGACCTCTGCTGGGCAAGGGATGAGTAAACTGAGGGACTCTGTGAAGTTTTCTTTATTTTTGTTGAATAAGAAGATTGGAACAACTTAGTACCACGTTAACCCAACCTATCAGAGAAGGATGTGACTATTAAGGGTCCTCTACTGAACTCAGTCTTAAGACAGAACAGAATTCAGGAGATTGTGACCTTGTTCCTCATGAAAATGCAGGAAGAAAGGAGGTCCTGCAGCTTCTTTGGAGTCACTACCTTTGGAACATTTTTCAGCAGACTCTTTGAGGTAAGTAACCCACTTCTAGAGAAAGATTTCTACAGCTCTCCCTTATCTGGGAGCAGGTTCTACAGGGTACTGTGGACTTACTAGCTCAAATCAGTGTTAGGATGGGGACCACCATGCTCCACTCTTGAGAGTTTTACTGGCCTTATTTCTCTTCTCTGTTATTTTCTTCACTAATGTTCCAATAGTCTAATTGCCATACAGTTTGTGTTTGTTAGCTCTATTTTTGCTTTACACAAGCCATCTTAAGTCTCTGTTAATGTAGATAATCAAGATCTGATTGCATGATGTTGTAGGGGATAGAAAAGTTTGAAAACAAATGGTCTTTAACACATACCTTATCCCCTCCTTTCCATTTGCTTTGTTTCTGGCCCTAGTCCAGAAGTTTTTTCCTAAATGTTGTTTGCAATCAGTCAGCTCCAACAGCACCTCATGCACAACAGACAGAGCCTAGCAGAGCTTGAAGATCAGGGAGAAATGGGAGCTGAAAGAGGGAGGAAGGGGAAGAAGAAAATGCCTGTCTTTCTCTACTCTTATAATAACTGAAAGCTGGGCAAAAGGGTAGAAACTTGACTTTAAAAGCTCTGTTAATATTGTTTTTTCCAAAGGAAATTTATTTCTACGTCTTATTATTACAGGATAAGAGATGATTCATGGGCGCTGCAGAGTCTGTGGTCACAAAACACATTCACACCGAAAAACCATTTTCATTTCTATCTTCTGTCTCCTTATCATACAGAGACACTATCAACACCTGCATGCCAACCATAGACCTCAGCCCAGCAGGACTTCCAGGGATGTTAACAAATCTCATTTAACCTCCCCAGCCTCTGCTAGGAAGCTGTGATTTCCAGTGTAAATAACAAAATGGCCTATATACACTATTTCTGAAATCTGAGGACAGTGAGACCTCAGAAGTGCCTGATGCCTGGCCTGATATTTGCAATGACTTTCTATAAAACATCCTCATTCGAAGAGAGATTGAGGGCCCTCTTCCTAGGAGTGAGCAATCACAAACAACACACTCGCTTCTTCCTGCCAGCCAGCTCCTCAAAGCTTACTTTCTGAAGCTCTTCAATAGCACCTCTCTGCTTAATTGAACAGCCCATCACACCAGGAGGGACTACCTATCATTTTTCCCTCTGCTTCCCCTGCACCTCCTCAGTTAGGTTAAAGCATGCCTGAAGGGCTGCAGAAGCATTCTCTGAGGACAGAGGACATTTCCAGGCTAGGCTAAACTTACTTCGCTGTTTCTTTGGGCCCCTCTTTCCCAGGTCGTGGCCTCTGCTGGGCTTTGTGCCCAAAGACAGTTTTTCTCAGGAAGGTGCAGACAGTAATGCCTGGATTTTCCCTTTTCATGTCAGAAAGGCTCAGGGCTCGAAATGACTAAAGGTGATTAGTCTGACCACTGAGGCATTTATCACGAGCTTGCCAACTGGATCCCATCTGATTTTTGTCAGGAAAAACAAAGCAAACCGCCATTTCAATGACTGAGAATGAGGTGCTGATTTATACTTATTTCAGGAGAAAATTTAAGCCTTTACGAAGAGGATAAAGTTCCACTGAGACTGACTGACAGATCCTAACATAAGAAGCTTTAGCATTTTATTCATTTATAAGAGTGTATTTGTATTCATTGTAATGCGTGACAATTCCAAATAACCATCTTTTTTTTTTTTTTAATGTGCTTCCATTGAAATATGTTAACAGAAGCCTGTGTTCAGAAATCCAGTATTTGCAACATATTTTATGCAAATAGCTATCCTTCAAGGTTAATGTCTGTTCTCCAAAGGTGGGGAGAGAGCTCTTACAGTCTTGCTAGAGTGAGGCATTGAATCTGCAACCAGCAGAAAAAGGGGGGTAAGTCCTGATTTCACCTTGGTCTAGCTGATAAGGTGCATTGACTTCAGTGCTGACAGCCTAACTCAGATTTAACTAGGTCTGCTGCTGTTAATAAGTGTTTCCTCTGCAGCCGTACTAACATTACCTATGCCTCCTGCTCAAGCTCCACTCTGTGTTTCCTTCTGCTTCTCTGGTAGCTGTGCTGTGGTTTATGACTGAGTAAATAGAAGGGACAAGTGTGAAAGGCTAAAATCTTTCACCCAGCTCTTCAAAGGTGAAGAGCTAATGTACTAACCAGCATCTCCATAGAGCAGAGGCATCTTGAGAAAAATGAACAGAAAACAGGAGGAAACCAACATTTTGAAAAATGACCCATAACTTCAAAAGAGCATTGATCTCCCTACAGATAAATGTACTGAAGTTAGAGAACTCTGGGGATGTTTAATGATTCAGTGGGAGAACTTTTCATAGGCAAAAATAGGAGTAATTGTCTTCTCGACATTCATATTTATTGTTATTGTTTTTCTTATTACTATTATTATTAAGTATTTGTGTTTCAAAATTTCCTCTGCAGTACCTAAAGGGGATGATGACAGACACTACAGTAAAGCTTAAAATAGAAATTTTAACTATAAGGATGTAAAAAAAAAAAATAGAAGTAAATTTCAGAAAAACAGCTACATCATCTTTTTGTCCTGGTTTTTTGTTGGTTTGTTTGGGGTTTTTCTGTATATGTGTTGTGTGTGTCCTAAATGCTGAGTTAGATCTCCAAATTAAATGTCTCCAAAAGTTGACCGGAGGATGACATTTCTATTTTGTGGCAGCTCTTCAGGTTGTGACATTTATTGTTGCTGCTGTGCTTTTTTCTCTGTACATGGACAAAAACAACCTGTTTCCGTTGTTTGCACAAAACAGAGCAAACAGATACTGGTTTTCACTATCCAGTGCCTGTGCCTGTGACCCCTGGCTGCCATGGGACGTGGGGTTCTACTCTCTTGCTTTTCACACCTTTAGAAAAAGCCTTGCTGAAACGGATACCTTCCTGCAAAAAAGCATCTGACTGGTGAAGTAGCCTATTTCCTGTATGATAAATGAACAGCACATACTAACCAGTTCTAATGGGAAGGATATGGGTGAGTGGCTCGAAATTGGTATAAGAATAGGAACAAATGGAATGGACTGAGGGATAGGAAAAATGCCCATTTGCAGTGCATTTCTTGTCACAAGAATAGAGATGGATTTCTCTAAGCACTATGATATCTCCTCTTGTCCCAGTGGTAGCATTTTTGAAGAGAGTGCTGCCACTGCAGTCTCTGACTCAATGGGAGGGATCGGAGTGAAAATGACACCGAGCTTATTTAAAATTTGCATCCAAATTTTTTTTTCTTTACATATTTACACTGTTGATTAGCATTAGCATGAAGTCTGGTACCAGATGAAAGCACAGACTAAGTTCATCAAAGATAACAAGTAATTCTGAGTAATGACTAAATGGCATTCCCACATATCTACTCTTAAAAAAGAAAATGAGTAGTTCTGGTTGTAATTACCAACTCAGCTTCCATATACTAAGCTAGCATTTATGCATATTGAACTAGGCTTTAATTGACTATGTTAGGTATGTGTCAGTTTACTTTTTTAATGTAAAAAAAAAGTTTAGTCATTATCACTAGAACTGTTTGTTAATCTTGAAAGGAGATAAATAATTAATAGGGATGTCATTTATTCATTATGGTTAAAATATATATATCCACTTGTCACTTGGATGAATCTAGTTTCTTTTCTCATCTCAGCTTATTGACATCACAGATGAAAAGAGCTTCTTTACTGCATTCCTGTTGGAGCTTAAAGCCTTTACAATGGTTTATTGATGAACTAGTATTTTGAAAATCAAGACTGCTGAGGCTTAAGATTGTAGTGACAATTACATGGTGTTTTGCTGCAAAGCTAACAATTTGCACGGGATTGATGATAGCTTGACATTAAGCAAATAAAGTATTATTATTGTAATTTAGTACAGAATTTTGTAGAAAACACTGCCTTGGACCAATGCATAGACAATCTACTACAGTGCGATGGTATCTCTTTCATGCAAAAATTTAACCACTTAAGTGCCATTCAGCTTGGCATTTGTAACTGCACAATGCAAATACAGAACTGCTGAGCCCTGCACACGCTCAGGCACGTGAGTATCTTCTTCCAGGGGACTTGTTCTGCTACAGATTATTTATCTGTATTAAGGAACTCATGCACCCCATGCTCCAGGGACTAACCCTGGAAGACCTGTGTGTATGTGGTAGCATACGAGCCTGAAAAATACTGTTGCTAGATGAACAGATTTTTCATCTTTTTTTTTAACCTATTTATTGCTGCCTCTGCTAATAGCTCCATCCTCTCTGAAAAAAAACTAAACACATTCATTATACTGAATATATTTTGATAGAGCACTGATTTTAATGGGACATCTGAAAAGCTTGGTACAACAGAGAACCAGGCAAGATGCTCTTCCTGACATACCCAGTACCAGGTGTCAGGAACTACTTTAGGACATTGAAATACTACATGTGCCTGTCCTTACTGATAGGAAAACAGTGGTATTCAACACACAAAATATTGTGTGGCAAAGCAGGTTAAAGCCTGGAAATTTTGAACCTCAGCTCTTAAACTGGCAGCTCTTTCACCAATAAGGAACTTTTGGCGTACAGGGGAAAACATTTGTTCTTTCCCAGGAGATGAACTTTGGGATTTGGTGCTACAGACTCTTTTTTTATATAATCTTCAAAGTGATATTAGCAGTCTCACTTAGGGCTAATCTTTATTTCTCCTTGCTAGATGAGTGCCAGAGAAAACCAGGAGGGCACTGCCCACTCTACTGCTACTCACTCAGGAGGAGCCTGATGCTGATCTGCACCTTCTTGGAAGGTGTGCTTTGATGGCTCAACATGGTGTTGGCAGCCCAACTTTCAGTATTTCAACTTCTAACTGAAAATTAACAGTTCTGATGTCTGATCAGATTTAATCGTGTGAGGACATACAGGCACCCTTGATTCCAAGGCAGGTCCAGCTACACAAACACTGGAAAGTTAAACTGTCCATTCAGTGTATCCCTTGAGCCAAAATCTTCATCAACATAAGCTTTGAATTACACCTTTCAGTTAAAACTGGCCATGTGCTGGTGGCACGCTCAGCTTTAATAATCAGAAAATAAAAGTCTCTGGTGTCCTGTCAGCTCTCTAGGAACATAAACTCCCCATATGGAGGGGAAAAATATTTTGCCTCTTCTAATGCTGATTAGTGGTGTGACATCCTCCCAGAGACTGCGAGATCTAAGAAAATATTATACACTTTGATAAACCGCATGCACCTACTTAACCTAGCATTGCACTGGGGGCATGTATGGATTAATGATACAGATCTCACAAGATGAAATATGTTGGTTGATGCTTTAATACACCAAGAATACTATTCACTGCTGACTAAGTCAATAGATTTTTTTTTTTAATTAAGTATTTTTCTAAAATAGGTATCTTCCTCTCCCATCCCCACATTGTCTCTGAAAGCAATGAGGGCATAACCATAATTTTCTTTCCTTTTATTCCCTATTATGGCTTTACTTGTTGAGTGGATGTTGATGCAATTTCTTTGTTCTGTATGAGCTACTGTTTTCTGCTTTATTGCTTCAGACTTTCAAGTATGATTACTTGAGTCACAGACTGCAAATTTCACAATAGAGTAGTGATACATTTGAACAACACAGATGAAATTTATTGTATTTTATTTTCATTTGTACTGAATTTACTCAAATTGCTAACTTTTGAGAATGCACAGAGTATACTATTATACTTCTATTTACAAAGCATTGCTATGATTTTTGTTATTAATGTTCTATAGTTTAATCCTAACAAAATAAAAAATACATTTTTCCTTCCTTTAATTCTGTAAAGATTTGTGAATTTTAACCCATGACAAGATCAAGAGGTTTCTACTGTATTGTATATTTTTCCAGTTGTCTCCATGGTATGGTAACTGGAATGATGATATGTCCTGCGCATCCCAAAGCATCCCTTGCCAAAGACCAATACAGCAGATTGCGTGTTCCAACTCGCCAAGTCACTTTTGTCATTGTAAGTTTCAATAACAAATTATTAAACAGAAATAAATGAAACAACATATGCAACATATTTATTATATTTATCATTTCCCTTTATTTATTAAAAAATTAAATTGTTCTTGTAAATATATACCAAGTGACAAAAAAGTCCATGTTAGGATTTACCAAATAGAAACATGGGAGAGGAATGTAACATCCAATGGCAATGCCCAGCACAACTCTGCTGCAGATCACAAGATGCTGCTGCAACCACTGTGCTTCCTTCTTTTCCCACTGTGGCACTGGGACCCTGGAAGCCCTTGCTGCAAAACCTGTGTTGCACATTGGGTAGATCCAGCTGGTTGCAAAGTGCTCCACTGGGTTTCCTACAGAAATCAGTGTACATTGTATTTTGCCTTATCCCCACTAAAGACCAGCAAAGTCTTGGTTTTATTCACACTTTCTTCCTGGCACTGCTGGGAGGGCTGGCATTGCAAGACCAGCAGAGTTTTCATCTCTGTAACACCTAGTTCAGTTCTAAGCCAGCTAAGTAGGAATAGAACCTTAGTCCCCAATATTTTCCATTGCAGCACCAGTGATGCTGCATCTTCTGGGCAGAAGTTGCTGACAGCAGTTAGGTGTTAAAGCCATGCCGAGTCCATATAAAGGGAGAGGCAAATGATGGAAGAAGCTGACAAACTCAACACAGTCTGTCTTGCAAAGGACTGGTGGAGAATGAAGAATCCTGTTGCTTTGCTCCACGGTTGCTGAAGTATTTTCAGCAGGTACATGGCTATGACAGATAAGTGTACAAAGGGTGGAAGCAGAGGCCAGCAATCCAGGAGGAGTATAGAGTCTGACATATATAGGCTGACATGGAGCTAAGTCTGGGAAGAGGTGTGAAGGACAGCAAGAAAGTATTCTAACAGTTCATAAACAGCAAAAAGAAGACCACTCCCCACTGTCAAATGCATCAAGTGAACTGGTGACAAATGATACAGCGAAGTCTGAGGTACCTGGTGCCTTCTTTGCCTCATCCCTCAGGAACTCCAGGCACCTAAGACCAGAGGGAAAGTCTGGGGTCAGGAAGACTTACCCTGGTGAAGGAGGAACAGTTCAGGGAGCACTTAAACCATCTGGCAGGCTGCACTCATGAGTGATGAGGGAGCTGGCTGAGTTTGACTAACTTTGAACAATCATAGCAACTGGGAGAGATTACTGAAGATTGAAAGAGAGAAAATATCACTCCCATCTTCAATAGGGCAAGAACAAATACCCAGGGAACTACAGGCCAGTCAGTCTCACCTCTGTCTCTGTGAAAGCAATGGAGAAAATCTTCCTGGAAAGCATTCCCAAACACATGAAGGACAAGAATATTGTTGGGAGGAGTCAGCAAGGATTTACAAATGGAAGAACATATTTGACTGACCTGATAGCCTTCTACAATGATATATGACTAGCTTAGTGGACAAAAGGAGAGCAGTGGACAAGGTTTACCATCAGTGAAGACTTCAAGATCAACTCCTGTAACATTACCATAGACAAGCTGACAAAATATAGTTTAGAAAAGTGGATAGTAAGGTGGATTAAGAGCTAGCTGAATGACCAGGTCCAGAGTGTTGTGATCTGTGGCCCAAAGTCCATCTGGAGGCAAGTCACTAGTGGCACAAATCACAGGGCTCCATTATGGGGGCAATACTGTTCAGTATCTTCATTAATGACCTCAAGAATGTGGCAGAATGCACCCTCAGCACGTTCACAGATAATAAAAAACAGAGAGGAGTGAGTGGTTGATACACCAGATCGTTGTGCCACTGTTGAGAGACTTTGACAGGAGAGCTGGGCAGAAAGGAATCTCATGAAGTTCAACAAGGGGAAGTGCAGAAGGAGTAATAATAGAGGGCAGCAGCACACACTGGGAGCAATGGGATCAAAAGCTTTGCCAAGAAAGACCTTGGATTCCTGATGGATAACAAACTGACTCTGAACGAGCAATGCACTCCTGTGACAAAAAAAAAAAGAAAAAAAGGACAATAGTCTCCTGAGCTGCATGAGGAGGAGTGTTGCAAGGAGGTAAGTAATTCTCCTGTGTATTCAGCAGTGGTGAGACCACACCTGGCATGCTGAGTTCACTTCTGTGCTCCCTAGTACAAGACAGATTGTGACTTACTGGAGCAAATCCAGCTAAGGGCCATTAAGATGATAAAGGGACTGCAGCATGTCTCATACAAGGAAAGGCTGAGAGAGATGGAACTGCTCAGCCTAGAGAAGAGAAGTCTCAGGGACAAGTTACTAATTTATATATATAACTTATGGAAGGAGTGAAGACAGAGCCTAGTTCCCGTCAGTGGTGCCCAGTTACAGGAGAAGAGTCAAAGGACATAAATTAAACCACATGAAATTTCAACTGAACATGACAGAACACTTCTTTACCGTAATGGTGCCCAAACACTGGATGAGGTTGCCCAAAAGGTTGTGGAGTCTCCATCTGCAGAGTTCTTCAAAATCTGACTACACATGGTTCTGGGCCCTGCTTGAGCAGTGGGGTTCAACCAGAAGGTCATAGAATCATAGAGGTTGGAAGGGACCTTGAACATTAACTAGTTCCACCCCCTCCCTACCATGGGCAGAGATGTCACTCGCTTGCTCAGGGCCCCATCCAACCTGGCCTTGAACACTTTCAGGGATGGTTCCTTCTAACCTCAACCATCTAGTGATTCTGTAATAATGAATATAATCTGCCTGGTCCATTCCACACATCTAGGGATCCTTTTTTTTGTTCCATTACCACCTAAAATGGGTCATTTTCATCAGATTAAATTTTTCAACAGATCATAACTGGAGGTTACTCTTCCAATGAAGAGAATGATCAGGATGATATAAGACTAGTGGGGAAGGAATCAGTCATCACTTCCAGTTTAATCCAGCCATTTCAGTGTCTAATAGATCATGTCACTTGGCATCAGTCAACAGACACAGTCTATCCTTTGATTTCACATGGGCAATCAAACAGTGGTCACATTATAACAAATTTGGAGAATGCTGCTGGTATTGTCTGTGAGCGTAGTTCAGCCCCATGAAAGATAATTTACATGAAGACCAGTAACCAAAGAGCCCAGCTCAGCAACAAGAGCCCTTTATAAGAAACATGGACAGGGTTAGGGCTGAAAAACTGTAAGGCAGAACTTTCATCACAGTAGTTTTGCTGGACTGCTCCACAGGGAGCTGTAGAGAGAGCTAGGGAGTCTCAGATAGTAGACACTTCGGAATCTGTAAGTTTATAAATACTTCCTCTGAACCAAAGTCCCCATTCAGAACACAACTAAACTTTAGGAAAGTCTTAAATCCCATTTTATGTGGCTTAGAACCATTTCTTATTAGAGCTGGGAAGACTAGATATAAATCTCTGTCCAAAACAGTAATCCTCTTATATTTCATTACTAGCACCACAAGCCTCTGTGAAGTGGTCTCTATCAGAACCATAATAACACTGGGTTGTGGCTAAGCTCTCTATCCCAAGTTCAGTCACAGCAAACCCACTAACACATTAAATCTGTGCCTTCCTTTGATTTATTAGTACTCCCTAAGCCTTTCTACAGTCAGTTATGGGTCTGAGGCAGCAGCTAGCAGCTGTGAGGGAAGGAAAAAAATATTCTAGCATCACATCTCTGCTATGTCTGGCTATGGGAGCACTTCATTTCAGGACATGTTATCTTAAGAAGCTGCTGAAGATAGTTCAAACTAATCTGTTATTTTGCCTTGCTATGAATTGGATAGCGTATAACTCTTCGCTGAAAGTTGTTAACTAACTACAAAGGCTCTTCTGCTCCATCTAGGGGAAAATTCAAACGGGTGAATTTAAATTGATTTTTATCCTAACACAGTCCATAAGCGTTCACATGGGCAATTACTGAATTGCAGCTATCAGCAACGATAGATGAGGAGAAGCTAAGGACAGTTTCTGACTTTCTCCTCTCAGTTCTGTGTGTCCTGATATGCTCAGCAAGATTAGGGGAGTCAGTCTTAGATGCCAACCTTATTTCTTCCTCTGTGTTGTGAAATTTGCACTTCAGCTCCAAGAAGAGTTTGACTGGACTAGACTAGTCAAGTTAGGGACTGTGTACACCTACCCAATGGCTCTCCAAAAACAGTTTTAAAAAAATTAAGTTTTTTTTAGTCTTTGCTACAGACACAAAAACTCAGGGGTTTGATAATAACCTATGAGATAAAGGACAAGAATACAAAAGTTTGGTGCTTCATCTCCAGCGAAGCCATACTTCCTAGGGGATGGCCTTGCCCAGTAGTCACTTCTGACTGTACCTGCTCAAGACTATTAGAGCACACAAGTTGCAGCTGGTATTTTAATTGGTCATGTATTCTCCATATGCATATTCTTTCCCCACACTTTTGTACACATGCAAATTTTTGTTTCCAACAAGCAAACCGGTCAAATAATAACTCCGTACATCATTTTTGTAAATAAATGGAAATCTGAAACATACTTATCTTCTTTTCAGTTGGATAGTAGTGTAAAAATGGTACAAATTAAGAACAAATGCTTCGTTCTTTCACACAAAATTGGGTATAAATTATTTTAAAATTATTCTTCAGCTAAAAATGCCCACTGAGTTCTCCTGCTGTCACACTCAGTAGCCACATAACAAATACACTGTTACCTTGTCACAGGTGGCCATGGCTATTTACTGTCAAACCTTTAAGCAAGTGTTATTATGTTCTGGTTGCTTTCTGTGAACAAATAACAACATGCAGGTAAAAAACAGGGATTCATGAGGCACTGTCTGTCTGGGTGGTTAAACTCTTCCTCCTCAGCTGCAACAGCACCGCACACAGGTTTGTGCTGGTGAACTTGCTCCCACTCAGATCCCTTCAACTATTTTTAGAACCAGCTCTGAATGTCGTGACTATTTTTGTTGTTAGAGAGACATCTTGTGGTGCATCTTATTAACAGTAAGTAATTAAAAAAAAAAAAAGAAGTCTATTACAGTTCAGAAATTGTGGTCTATAACGACTAAAGTGGTTTTGCATCTTCCATGTATCTGCTCTTCTCAAAGCTCCTTTTGAAATGGAAATAACCTAATCTCAAATTGCACTTCTGAGTCATAGCAATATTTGTTAGGTACTGGGGAAGAGGACATATTTCTCTTCCCTTTAAAAAAAAAAATATTTAAAAGGGTTTGGAATGCAAACAAATAGATGCAATTTACAGCATAGTTTTATCCCTTCCTAACACCTGATGTACTGATCAAGGCAGGAGGCAGGAGGCCTAGCTTTATTAATGAGATATATGGGTTTTTGCAGCCACAAGACTTACAACATACTCTGGAATCCTTTAAATTCAAATAACACTTGTTACTGAAGTTACATAAAAAATTGATCTTTAAAAATATCAAAAGCACACATTGAAATGTCATCTGGGATGCTGGCAGATTGCAAGAGTTTTTCAGGGGCAGGAACATTTTACATCACACTTAAAATTCCTGTTTACAAATCTGTAGTTAACTAGAAAAGATAGACATAATTGAACTAGAGTCAATAAACCAAACCAGAAACAGCTTCAAATTTTGGCAGATTTCTCCTTCCGTAAGATGCAAATCCTTGCACACTGGTACATAACAAAATAATGTAGTATGCAAAATATTATTGAGCTTCTGAAGAATCAGTGTTTGGGGAAAGACAAAAATCAAGTCTTTTGAGAAAACGGCGTGCCTCTAAGCATTGAAAGTCTCCCCTTTGCAGCTCTGAATGAGACCCAAACATTTTTTCCTGTATGTATATAACTGTTCTCTTGTCCATTAATAAGCTGTAATTATCTATTGTCCTTCTATT
Source organism: Empidonax traillii (assembly GCF_003031625.1). NCBI lineage: Eukaryota > Metazoa > Chordata > Aves > Passeriformes > Tyrannidae > Empidonax > Empidonax traillii. The sequence continues at coordinate 429,583 of NW_020955293.1, read as the reverse complement.
GAAAGGAAGAAAGTGCTAAGTAGTCAAAGATCATTACTGGTCCACCCTCTGCTATCAGTGAAGTCAGTGAAAATGAAAAGGTAATTACAGAGGGTCTTTAGAATAGTATACAATGATTAACACATTTTCTAAAAAAACCCCAGGTTTAAATTTAAAAAAGCCTACAGTATTATGCAATTGCTTCTGCATGGCTTATTTAGTTAATCTCCTTTACTCATCTTGTTCTAGGTGTGCAATAGGCTTTCGTAAAAAGAAGGTCCCAAGATATGGGCTGCTTAAAAGTCAAATGGGGGATGAAAAGCCCAAAGAGAAAGGACCAATGATAGAGCAAACTCTGAAGGATAGACTAGTCTAGACTAAACTAGAATATTTCAGTTAGAAGGGACCTACAATGATCACCTAGTCCAACTGCCTAAAGACAGAAGCTGTTTCAGTGCACAGACTGGAGACCAGGCAGATGTGATTCTCAAAACAATGCTGAATACTTTTAGCTCAGACTTTCTCTAACCAAGTAATGAACAGTCCATGCAAGTGAAGTATGAACACAAGCCAGTGGTAGAAAGGTATTCTGCTTTCTTTCAAACTCCCTGAAAGTTAGAAGTCAATTACCCAAGCCAGGATATCTACAGACCTCATGCTGACATTGCTCTGTATGTTTCTGCACCTTTCAATCACATCTCCACGTTCTTTTCATAGCGTAGCTATGAAAAATTAAAACAGAATTCTAGTAATGCTGTCACTATTGCTATGTGTACTGGCAAAGTCACTTCCCTGTTTCCCTTCTCCCTAAAACATAGCCTTTATGCTTGATTTTGAGATGATCACCTACAGTGAACCTTCAGCTATTCTTTGAGTCGCTCATCTACCAAGACAGAGTAAGCAAGATCCAATCCAATTGGAAACAACTGGATCCAATCCTGTTGAGATATGCCTGAGATGGCCCCTGAAGAGTTAATTTGAATACAACAGGCAGAATAGCCAAAACCACATGCCAAGACAATGTAGCCCTGCTGAAGAGTACTTGGTGCTGGCTCAGACTTTGCTGCGCCTGGTAATGACTTCTAGTTATGGATGTGGCTCTTCTGAATCACAGTTCTTTGGAGTGAGTAATTGCATTTAATTAGGTAATGAGGTCCTCTCTGTAAAGCAACTCGTATTCATTATACTCCCTGGTCGATCTTTATGTCATCTTTAAACCATCCAGGCGAAGATTCTGTATCATCATCTACACAATTGATTTTAAAAAGAGCGTTGAAGTATTTTAATGACCCCTTTGGAACCTGCTTGAGACACCCAGCTCTGACAGCCTGGTATTAGCTGCATTTCAAGACCTCTCAGTAATCCAACTTTAAATCTATATGCTGTGCACTCTGATTGTCCCATGATAACCATATCTTTTCTTTCAGAATGTGCACCATTTCATCAAACCCACTGGAGAAATCCAACACTAGTGTATCAACACAACTGTCTTGTTCCATCAAATCCACAGTTCACTATAAAATAAACATAACAGTTTGTTTGGAAAGATCTATTTGCCATGAAATTATGCTGCTTGACAGTTTAAGTTTATGATGTTATTTTTAACAAAATTACCTTTTTTTACTTTGCATGATATTTAAGTAAATAAGTAGAACCTTGAGTTGTCTTCACTTTCTCTAAAACAATGCTGGAAATTCACCCTGGCATGTCTTCAGATTTCGAAGTTAATTTGAAAATTATTGTTATTTAATGTCATTTCAAGTAGAACTTAATTAGCACATGAATATATTTAATTTTAGAAGATGCTACCAGATATTTTCCTTTCTACATTCCTTAGGCAGAGTAGATGTTCTTTCTTACCCAGAAAATGAAATGTTTTTTACAGTGATCTTGTTATCACTATCATAAAGAAGCCAGCTTCATGACAAATAAAGTTACACCTTGTAACTTGGGCAACTGTGAGATTAGACATGAGTCTGGCATTTACACACTAATTTCTGAACAGTGAAATTCACTAAGCAGGTCCTTTGGTCAAACTTGCCACATGCAGCTGAAAATAACACCATTTAATAACTGATGGTTTTCAGGAATTCAGAATTTAAGGCTTTGACCCCACACAGCTGGTTCATTGGGGCAGGCTCTGCCACAGTACCTCCTCCATACTCCCAGATATAATTGAAAGCTGTTTTTCTGTCAGATCTCCTGGAGAAGGGAATGATGCAGACAATTAAGAGTATTCCCCAAGTCATTCTCATTTTTACTGCTGGGAAGCAAAATGTGCACTAAAAAGTAGAGGCATGGACCAGATGAGCTCGACTTTTCCCACCTCCAGTATGTAACATTTTTGTTTTGACCATATTCAATAAATATCACACAACACTGCCAGTAGGAATAGCTGATGCCAAGTCTCTTGTTCTGCAGCAGGAGAGAACATCTGCAGCAGAGAACACTGACTGGATGGCCCCAAACCCCCCAAAACAAGGGTTTCAGAGACGTGGATAGGAATGTTGTGACTATTCCTCACAAACGGTAGCAGCTGCACTTCCTAACCAGTGCTTAAAATTAAACATGGATGGATTTTAACTATACTGAAATTGGAGATGAAAAAAAATAACCTCGCATTAGTTTAAGTGGACTTGGGATTTTCCACTGAAAAAATATAACACTGAGTGTGTTTTGATTCATGTTAAATTTTCTGGGTGATAACATCATTCTGGGATATATAATTTGTATCTTGCAATTAAAGAGAGGGAAAAGGAAAAGCTGAATGTGCAGGTTTTTACAGTTTCTAAACTTTGCTGCAGAATCTTACCCATGCTCTATGACCTTGCTCTGTGGGTGTTCTGTCACCTGAATATATGTCCTCTTAAGACAATCTTTACATGAAGTATTAATAGAGAGATATTTTATAGAAGTGATGAATCTCTTCGCCTAGACTACTAATTTTCTATATTTTATTGTTTATTCGACCATTACTTTTTTTCCAGACCTTGAAATAATGTGGGTACATCTTCATTCTGAGAGTCATTTTACTGAAATGGAGAGAACAATTGTACTCTTGCAATTTTTTATCTAAATCTTTGCAAAAACTTTTGATAATGTTCAGTTCTGCTCTTCAACATCAGTTTCATATCTCTGTTTTTCTTCCTACTGAAAAAAAAATGCTCTATTTGAGTCAAAGGATAAATGAAGTCTCATCACTTCTTTGTTACAAAAGGGAACAGTGGTATAAAACACACATAAGAGCAATAACCCTACTTTCTGCATACTGCACATCTTATTTCAGTGTTTCATTTTTCATAATATACTAATATATACACACTAGCAATGCTCTTTACTTCTATTTCTTGTCCCATATCTATTTTCAAACTAGTCATAGAATCATAGAATGTCCTGAGTTGGAAGGGACACACAGGGATCACTGAAGTCCAACTCTTGGCCCTACACAGGACACCCCAAGAGTCACACCATGTACCTGAGAGCATCATCCAAACACTTCTTGAACTCTGTCAGGCTTGTTGCTGTGACCACTTCCTTGGGGAGCCTGTTCCAGTACCCAAACACCTACTGGGTAAAGAATCTTCTTCTAATATCCAACCAAAACCCCCCCTGACAAAACTTCAGGCCGTTCCCTAGTGTCCCATCAGTGGTCACCACAGAGAAGAGATCAGTGCCTGCCCCTCCGCTTCCCCTCATGAGGAAGTTGTAAACTGCAATGAGGTCTCCCCTCAGTGTCCTCTTCTCCAGGCTGAACAGACCAAATGACTTCAGCAGCTCCTCATACGGCTTCCCCTCCAGGTCCTTCACCAACTTCATGGCCCTCCTTTGGATGCTCTCTAATAGCCTAATATCTTGTTTTATATTGTGGCACCCAAAACTACACACAATACTGAAGGTAAGGCCACACCAGTGCAGAGCAGAGCAGGACAATCCCCTCCCTCGACTGGCTGGCGATGCTTTGCCTGATGCCCCCCAGGACATGGTTGGCTCTGCTGGCTGCCAGGGCACTGCTGACTCATATTCAACTTACCATGAACCAAGAACTCCAAGTACTTTTCCACAGCGCTTCTCTCCAGTCTCTCATTCTCCAGTTTCTATGAACAGCCAGGGTTGCCCTGTCCCAGGTGCAGAATCCAGCACTTGGAGTTAAATTTCATACAGCAGTCCATCTTCTAGGAGATTGAAACACAGGTTTATCAAGCACAGCAAAATCACAAAGGTTTCCACGAAATGTGTTGCAGCCATTTGCTTCCATTTATCTGTGGATAGGCAGCTCACATGTTGTGATTGCTGTTGGCATTTCACTCTTAAGCATGTTTACAACTATCACGGACAGGCTTGTAAAAAGCTAGATATTTGCATTATTTTTCTTCTATTATAACCATGTAGAATAAACTTTCTTCTTCTGTTCCTGTCTATCCTTAATCTGCAGTTGCATGTACAGAATTAGCAGGTAATGAAATATATTAGGAAGGATTGAGTGTTAACTGTAAGAACCCAGCTCTTCACACATTATTTAAAAAACGATAGATGTCGCATTTAAGATGATAATGAGCATCAGAGTTAAAGTGAGATTATAAACTTTTAAGTGAACCTTAATTACATTTTCAATTTTTAGTAATTGCCTGACAGTAAATCCCTCCTATGCCAGTCAGACTAGAATATGAGAGGGCTTTTTGTGTTCTCCTTACTTAAAACACTGGAAAGGCTTTCTGCAGGATTTTCTTGATACCTTTTATTCACCATGTCAGTAATTGAGGGCTCAAAACTGAATGGCCAAGGAAATGCTTCCCCTAATTACACAACATAAGCCCTCTACCATATTTTTAGCTTTATTCTCAGTTGTTCAGATTACAGTGGGAAGCAAAAGGCCTCAAATTCAGTATGAATAATTCATTTAATTCCTCTCACTCACTATAAGGGACTGTAACATTTGCTGCAATGAATAGGCAGCACCTAGTGGTCTTGATATGCATAAACAGTTCACATTAACAGTTTTGAGTTCTTGAAGCAAGCATTTCATGAAGTTAAAGCAAATATTAATTTTCGTATGTGTGTTTGTGCACGCGCAAATGCGTGTGTACATGTGTTAGCATGTGAGGGGAAACATTCTACTTTTTACTTTCCCTGAGATCTAGATCTTTATCTAGAGTGAATTTATCCTTTAAAACTTCACAGACAAACACAAGGAAGAAAAATCCCTTGAGTTTTTAAAAGTAATTGGTTACAATGAAGACAAGTCATATAAAACCTCCACAGTTTACAAAAATTCTGCTATTCTTTGTAGTGAGCAAAGTACTTTAATGCCTTCATCTAATTGTAATCTTTCCATTTTAAAATCAAGGCCTTTGAGTTAATCATAATAATTATCAATACTGATTATCAAACCTCAGACTTTATTCTGTTTAAATGAAACAAAAATTCATTTATCCAACAATAGCTTTCTGAAATTGCTAAGAAAAACAAGAATAAAAGAGATGAGGCAACTTGGTCAGTCAAGCTTATTATAACAACCTGAACTCCATAAGATTGCATACTTTGAAGGTGTGTTTCATGTTTTATCATATTACCATAGTTAGAGATGATTGGATCATAAGCTTTAATTTTATTCTAATAATTTGTTTGTAGATCCATGCATCTTCAATATGTATTTTTTGCTCTTTACAGAGTTTTTCACTTCAATAAGAAATATATTTTATTTGAAGCATTGCTAGAAACAGGACTGAGGCAAATATGCTGGCATCAGCAAAACAACTTTGTACATTTTTCAGTTTTTTTCTGAACTTTATTTGAACCTTGAATTACCAAAAAAAAAAAAAAAAAAGTATGTATCAGTTTGATTCCATTTTTGGCATCACAAAGGGCTATGATATGGGTAGACCAAGAGAAGAGTGGGAATTGCTTCAAACATTGGTTACCAGAAGCTGAAGCAGCTGTCCAAGCCACATACTGGTCACAGCTGGACTTCTCTGTTCTCCCTCACTACATCCCACAGTTCATCTAGAACCTCAGCCAGCCTTACCCGGATAGATGGATGGATGGGTGGATCTTATACATGCACTGAAGCTTTCAAAACTGCCATCCATCTTCTTTTAGAAGAATCTCCTGTTACATTAAAAACAAACAGAGAGCTGGAAAGCTGAAGGTAAAGCATGACTACAGAAGTAAGGCCAAATCTGAAGCCACTGTGCAGCTATGAAGTCATTCCTCTGAAGTCGATGATGAGAAAGATGTTGCTCCTTTGTGCTAGTATTTTTCTGTGAACTGAGGAATTCAGCAAAATATAGGCCTTATAGGCCTCTTGCCTTCACAGGATAGACTAGAATTCCTGTGGTAGACCAGACAAATCCATGGCAATAGCTAAAGGGTATTAGGTGTTCTTCATCTCCAAATTTGTTAAATTTGGAGGGCTAAGTGAATGCCTGCTTCTCCTAGCTATTTCCTTCTACTACTCCCAAGGGTCCCTGCATATGTACAAATCAATACAAATACACACAGAAAGATGTGGAAAGCTGTTCACTCCTGCATGAAGAAAGGTATGGATTCCATTGTACATCTGTCTTCTGTGTGATTGATGCGTCAAAGGAAAATTTAATCAGAAGTGATAGTGATCAGAATACAGCCCATTAACTCTCACACTGATGGGACTAATGAAAAGGTCCCTCCCTTATAAAAAATCCTTTTATTGTCTTTGTACAAATTTTAATGTACAATCAGAAGGCCACCTCATACTATTGATTTTTAACCATACTCCACACTGAAATCAATGAGAAGACCTGCTTAAAATTGAGAATACAATAAAAGATTCACAGAGTTGTTTACAGTAGGACTTTTCCTAATTTTCATTTGTTTTCTTCTTGTATTTAATCATACTCAATCTGACATGTTGACACTGGATGATAAATATACCACCCATGAAAGAAGTTTCTCAAAAATGAAACTAATATGGATGCAATAATGCTAATATTGAATTTTCAGGGAAAAAATATACTGTGAAACTAAAGCAGAGTGTGATATCACTCCATATTTTTATTCTTTTATATCCTAGAATGGGTTCTGATGGCCCATGAAAAAGGTTCTTTCAGTCCACCCACACAGTAAACAAAACTTTTGAATGCAAAAAGGAACAAACATATTAAAAAGGAGGTTTATTGTTCAGAATAAAAACTGTTTAAAAGGTATATCTAAAATCCACATGGGAATCACAGTTGATGACTCTGAAATGAGGAGGGAAAAAATAATCAGAGTTGACAAAGTTTCTGCAAATAAGGTAATTGTTCATTTAAAAAAAAGTTGCAAATAGATTCAGAGCACTGACACCTTTTCACAAAATCATAAAGTAGAAAAAGGAGCAATGAAGCAAACAGAAGCCATTGAGTTAATTTATATTTGATGAGAGATTTTTTTAGGATACTTATCTGAGAGGGAGAATCTCCATTTTGCCATGCACCTTGAAGAAGCTCTGTAAAACTTTGAACTCTGTGGGGAAGAAATATGCTAACTATACCCTGTGCTGAGCATTTCTTGCAGAGTGGGTCAAGACTACTATTTCTTGGATCACTCTTCTGAGGTGCTATAAATTTTCCAATGTACTATAGCAGAAGCCTTGAAGTCCTGCTTTTAAACTGCTCTGGCATCATGCCCATGTAAGCTTCCAGCCCCTATCTTGTGTTCCTTTTAATTGCTATGGTCTTAACTTTTTTCTTTTTTTTTTTTTTTTCCTCACGCTTTCCAAAACAGCATATTCCAACAAGTTCATGAAGGAAATAGTCTAAACTTACAAATAAAATAATCACCTAGAATTTTTAAATCAGTCTAAAAGAATACACAGCCATAAATATCAAGGCCTCAGTTTCCCGTCTGTAATATGGGCACAATGGTATCCCTATAGATGTGTACTGAAAATATAAATTAATTATAATATTAACATAGTTCAGATGTGATGGTATAAGTATCACACAACAGACTGTGAGAAAGACTGATTAAAGAGACATTTAAATTAACCATAATGCTGTACTCCATTGAGTAGCAAGAGTTCCTTCCACTGGAACAAGGACCAATAGGTCAATACCCTTTAAGCTTAGAGAGGCTGGGTTTGACAGTCCCAGAGGCTGATCTGGACTCCAATCAGTCCTGCTCTCCCCACTCTCTCCAAAAGAATACTTCATGTATTTTCTGTTAAATAATTCTCCTGAAATAAATTTCACCTGGATCAAATCTAGAAGAGCACAAGACACAGCAGAAGGCAAAAAAAACTGCATGAAAAAAAAAAGTTGAGACCTGGGGCATGACAGGTGACATATAGGGAACATATACTGAAGACTGTACAGTGGAAATTAAAAGTACAGACATGAAGTGACATCTCCAAACAGCTCGTCACATTGAAGCAAGGCTCCTTTCACATTTCTGAACATAACACATGCACTGGCTGCCTTAAGAGTGCCTGGAATGTAGAGGAGGGATGGAAATATTAGCTTAGATTTGCCTCAAGAACACAGCTGGATAATGTATTAAAATAGTTCTTTTTCCATACATATGTTTATTATTAAAATGAGAAGATTGAGGGCTTGGGGACTTTTCTTTTTCTTTCATTTCTTTGTTTTCAAGACGACAGAACCTCTTTTTCTATTTCATCCCTGCTGCTATACTGACCATGTGAGCTTTGCCCCAAGCTTTTTTTCTGCTGGCCAATACCAATTTAATTTGTAAAGAAAACATTGCAACTCAGACTATACTACCTACTAGCATATTGATTATTTTTCAACAAACAATTACAAGGAAATCAAAATCTCATATCTTTCTCCGCTTTTTCAGCTAGTTTTTGATATTTTTTTTCCCCACGTTCACCTTTTATTTCTGTACATAAATGAGTTAAAATGTAGGCCAGGATATCCATAAAAGTTGTACAGCTTTACCAAAAAATTTTTATATAGTAATATCAGTACATTCTTATGTATGCATATCTGTATGTAGGTACGTAGGCAGGTATGATTCTGCTGATGCACATGCACTTAATACATGATATATATAGGCTCCCATTTAGAGAAAGTGTATGAACCATAACAATATAAATCTCATTATAACAGAAAGTGTATTCACATAGTGAATGGCAACAGTATTTTGGTTTTAAAAAACCACACCCTCAGTCAAACTGTTCCATGTTATAACCATGCAGTTCAGGTCCTAACACCTTCTGTCCCTTAAATCAAACACATTTTTTAAAATTAAAAGAAGTTAAACTCATCTGAGATGAATACAAGTAATTAAAATCATATTCAATTTTAATTCAGAATAATTTCTTCATGCCATAAATCAGACTTAACATTTCCTATATATCATCTCTTTCCACCATAGCCAGAGAACTCATTTTATATGTTTTTATAATGACTCCTCTGGCATGGATAGGAGAGGAAGAAATCTAGATGAAGGCACCAGTGACTCTCAACTTCCTTCCAAGCAATAAATTATATTGTCTGATATAAACCAGCAAAACTCAGAAGACCATTTTGGAAGACTGTTTGAAAAATTCTCCATCAGCAGCTACTGGTGGAATTGTCTGTTTTCTAAAGAAAATCCACACCCAGCTATTAGGGGAAAAAAAACTTGTTCTTTTTGGAGTGTAGTAGTTGAGGGTATGACAAACTCATTTCTGCAGTACTACAGGTTGTCCAAATACTTCATATTTTGCCTAAGATTTTTAGTTTGATCTTGACAAATAAGAATCTATTACTCTACTGGTTGCTTTGGGTTGATGGCAAGTCTTTGGCCTATTGGATGGGTCGGTGGCAAGTTGAATATGAGTCAGCAGTGCCCTGGCAGCCAGGAGGGACAACCATGTCCTGGGGGGCATCAGGCAAATCATCACCAGCTGGCTGGGGGAGAGGATCGACCCACTCTGCTCTGCACTGGGGCGGCCTCAACTTGACTTTTGTGCGCAATTTTGGGCACCTCAATAAAAGAAAGATGTGAAACTATTAAGTGTGTCCTGAGGAGAGTGACCAAGACGGCGAAAGGCCTCAAGGGCAAGACTTAGGAGGAGCAGCAGAGGTCACTTGGTTTGTTCAGCTTGCAGAAGAGAAGGCTGAGGAAGCACCCCATCACAGTCCACAGCTTCCTGAAGGCAGGCAACAGAGAGAGTGGTGCTGATCTTTTCTCTGGTGCCGGTGAGACACGAGAGAATTGCATCAGTGAAAGTTCAGATTGGATGTCTGAATAATATTCTTCACTGAGGTTGTGGTCACCCATTGGAACACGGTCCCCAGGGCAGTGGGCAGAGCACCAAGCCTGTCAGAGTTCATGGGGCATCTGTATGGCAACTTTAGTCAGATGGTTTAGTTTTAGCCAGTCCTGTGAGGAGCTGGGAGTTGGATCCTTATGGGTCCCTCCCAACTTGACATATTCTCTTTAATAATTCTATGATTCTATGATACTCAGCAGTTGACTATGCATGTCAGTGTGGGGAAGCTGAAAATAGATGCCAAAGGAAAAGTCTGGATGCCAGAGACTAGCTAACATGAAAAATCCACATATGCTTGCTGAGATGACCCCACTAAATAGCCAGAGAGGAATAAAAAGGAAGATCTGCAATGGTTGGTGACAGATTGCTAAATGTGACACACTGGAGACATAAAGGAATTCACTTCAAGTTTGTGGGTTTTCTGAAGCGGTTGACTAATCAGGAAAAAGCTCTCCTGCTGCACAGAAGATACAAACTACTCAAGGCTAAGCAATTGAAGCCTGGTATTCACAGTTCAGTTCATTTAATGAAGGACTGAAAATGAATATTGATGTTGCTGAATATCTATGTGCAGGTACAGAAATAGAGCGGTCAATCTAGATTTGCTTGAATTAGCTTGTTTGAAAGTGAACTGGTAGAACATAAAATAGCATGTGGAACTGAGGGTCCTCTAATGACCAATAATTAATGTGGGGGAAAGTCTATAACTGTAGACTGTATGTCTACAACATACCTTGTGGTCTGCACTCTTCAGGAAGTGCTAAGCAGTCTTGAGGATCTATCAAAGATACAGATTTTGGAGAACATTATAGTTCTAGAGAAAGAACCTGAGGGATAAAAAAACTCAGTTCAAAAAGGCTATCTTGTTACAATGCTCTACTTGCTAGAATATTTCACTCTCAGAGATGGATTGTCCCTTCAAAACACTTAATTATAGCACTACAGATAATCAATAAGAACAGGAAGGGGTGAGAGTAATGCACAAGGAATTATGGAATTGGTTTGCTTGTTTTAAGATTTAGACTATTCTACTTGTTTGAAAGACTGCCAATAATCTGTTGATGAAAATTAATGGCAATTAAGAAAAATGTTTTTTCTGTTGCTTTTGTTGTTGTTTTCTTTTTTGCTCTTGACAACATAGTCTTCCTGTCAAATGGTCCTGTTTCAAGAAAATTAGCTGTTCAGAAAATCATTCCTGTATGGCAATGGTTTCTTAAATGTAAATCCCAATTTGACATTCCCTTGTAGAACTTCCTTAGCTTACAAACACTAGTGAGAATCTACAAAAAGGGACCAAATACTCTCACATCTCTACTAGCTTTCTTTTGGTGTTCAGGAGGATGCTGAACCCGTAGATCTCAGTTAAAACCATGAATCCTTCCTACCTCTGCAAGAGAAGTTGTGAAAGCCCTATTCCTGGAAGTGTTTAAGGCCAGGTTGGATGGAGCTCTAAGCAATCTGGTCTAGTAAAGGTATCCCTGCTCCTGGAAGGGGGATTGGAACTAGATGATCTTTACTGATGACTCATCCTGGTATTTTTTCCTTCACATGATTTATTATTCTACTTCCTCTAAAGCCATGTCTTCCTTTGCTTGGAATACAATTTAGCTGGTATTGGAGGTTGTTATGAAAAGGTCCATGCCCATGAGCCAGCAGGTACCAGGTTCAGATTTGACAGTGAAATCCAGCCCAGTCCCGCACGTGCTGCCACACTCAGGGGCTCAGGCCCGGGGCTGGGGTCTGCTTGACTCCCCGAAGGTAAATTTAGGTGAGACAGAATCATGGAGTCACAGAATCACAGAATGGGTCAGGTAGGAAGGCACCACAGCAGGCCATCTGGTCCAACCTCCCTGCTTTAGCAAGGTCGTCCTAGGGAACATTGCACAGGATTGTGTCCAGACGGCTCTTGAATATCTCCAGTGAGGGACGTTCCACACCCTCTCTGGGCAATCTGTCCTAGTGCTCGGTCACCTGCACAGCAAAGAAGTTCTTCCTCATATTGAGGTGGAACTTCCTGTGCATCAGTTTCACCCACTGCCTCTTATCCTACTGCTCGGCACCACTGAGAAGAGACTGGCTCCATCCTCTTGGCACCTCCCCCCTTTAGATATTTACACACATTAATGAGGTCCCCTCTCAGCTGTCTCTCCTCCAGGCTGAACAGGCCCAGATCCCTCAGCCTTTCCTCGTAAGTGGGACGCTCCAGTCCCCCAACCACCCTCTCAGCCCCTCCGCTGGAGTCCCGGCGGTCCCGCCGGGGGCCGCTCCGGGGCGGTCGCTCCCCGCCCCCGGCACTGCGGCGCGGCCGGGACGCGGCTCCGGGGCGGCAGAGGGCGCTGCGCGGGCGGGCGCGGGCCTGGGCGCGCCGCTCCTGGCGGCGGCGGCGGCGGCGCAGTTCCCGTTCCTGTGGCTGTTCCCGTTCCCCTCGGGCAGGGCCGGGCGGCGGTCGCGTCTTGTCCTCGCTGCCCCCTCCTCCCCCTGCCTCGGAGTAGTCGGCGCCGGTGGCGGGGAGGGCGGGGAGGGAGCGCGGCGCCGCCGCATGCGTGGCTGATGGAGCCGGGCTCGGGGCTGCCGCAGCGCAGGGCGGGGGGCGGCGGGCTGGACCTCGGGGCGGGCTCGGCGGCGGGGTCGCCGGCGCTCTCCGGGGGGCAGTCCCGCCGCAGGAAGCAGCCGCCGCGCCCGGCCGACTTCAAGCTGCAGGTGATCATCATCGGGTCGCGGGGGGTGGGCAAGACCAGCCTCATGGAGCGGTTCACCGACGACACCTTCTGCGAGGCCTGCAAGTCCACCGTGGGTAAGGGAGCGCGTCCCGCCCCGCCCCGTCCCGGGAGAAGGGGCTGTCCTGCCCCCGGTGCTCGCAGGGCCGGGCCGTGGGAACGGGGGGCTCGGTGCGGCGGCCGCGCTTCCCCGGCCCTTCTCCCGCCTTCCCGCAAGCGTGGGCCCCCTCCACGCGTGCCAGGCATTTCCCTCCCAGACCTTTCCCCGCCCCGGGGCGCGCAGTGGTCCCCGTCCCCTTCCCGCCCAGCCTCTCGCCCAGCGGAGCGGCGCTGGGTCTCGCCGGGTGAGTTCCCGGGCCGTGGGAAGCTCAGGGGGTTGATAATGCCGAACTTCACGGCTCTGCTTGCACAGATCGTGGATGCCCTAGTTATCGTTGGAAGTTCTGAGAAGGTGCCGGGTGTCCAGTTTCAGCCTTATTAGCGGCAAACAGTTTAAAGGAGAATATTAGGGGTAGTTGGTAAAGCAGGTTTTTGGGCTTAAGTCTTAGATGTTGCACGTAAGGAGACAGAAGTATTTCAGGAGTTGAAAAGTTGCTGGTTGTGCATCCAGCGTACTCTTCTCAGTGTGTTCAACTACTTTTCCAGACCGCAGTTAGATTAACTCCAGATGGCTGTTACGCCTTCTTCAAGAAGCCTTCTGTGATGTTAGGTCCGAGGAAGTTTTGTTTTCTGAAGAGTAGTATCTCTTGAGCACACTGCGTGTTTGGCTCCTCACACACAACTCAAGAGAACCTCCTGCTTCTGTAGTGTGCTGTCTTATTCATGGTTTAGTCATCTGTATGAGTCTTGAAGGTAATTTAATGCCTGCTGTCTTTTAATACGTAAATGTGTAAAGGTAGGAAAACAAACTAGTTAGTCTGCACTATTATAGTCCTGTCCTTGGAGTTGAACTCTTGAGTATTGCATCAAGGTGGTTGTTAATGTCTGTGTCACTGGAAAATAGATGTGCTTGGCTTAATTGAAGCTTGGAATGTGAGGAAACGTCTGATGAAAAGTGATTGTATTGCCTTTTAGAAGCGGAGTTATTAGTATCCAAAACCATCTTCCTGTGACAAAGTAATATACAGTTAGTTATACTTTCGTTTTAATGTGTATTTTATCAGGTCTTTAATTCTTTCCTAGGTCCTCTAAGAATCCAAGTCTAATAGTGGAGATTGCACCACTAAATTCTTTGGTTTGAATTTGTTAACACTGTAGAAGTTAGAAAGACAGTAATAGCATATCTGAGGCATTAATCCTCAAGGGATGTGTTGTAATGAAGAAATGCTGATGGCTTCTGTAGATGGGCAGATTTAATTAAATTTATGGTACAGCTGAATTAGAACTAACCATGGAATATTTTCTTTATAAATTCTCCAGGTCTAAACATTGATTTGAGCGCTCCTGTATCTTTGACTTGGCCTATATTAAGGGTTCCTTCAAGTCTGGGCTGCTCTCTGTAACTAGGGTTAGTTTCCTGCTGTGAATCTTGGAAAGTTGCTCTAGAGGAGATGTACTAGACCCTGGTCCAGACTTCCAGGCTGGTCCCTTGTGAGCAAAACTGACTCCCTAAATAACTGAGACAGTAATTGAAGCAGAGAAGCTTCCTTATTTTAGGGAAGAAACAGGAAATAAGTGGTGATATGCAGCTAGACAGAAGGTTACGTAATGTTTGGTGTGCAAAGTGTGCCAACATAAAGCAGCATAGGGAAATCAACTTGTGCCAAAATACATGTAGAAGGACTTGACAGTAATGGCATTCTTTCAAGGTCCTCTGACTAAACTTGAGAGCTGTTGAAATTCCCCCAGATCCTTTGACTGCTAAGTGAAAGAGCTTTTCACAGTCAGCTTGCACCCTGCTTTTTTTGCACTACAAGAAAAAGTAATCTCTTCTGTTTACATTTAATGTAGATTGAATATAACTTGCATTCCAAAACAACCTGTGTTCAGTCTTTGATACACAGTTCACATCATAAAGCTCTTCCCCTGTCACTGCTTAACTGCAGTGGTTTTCAAGAACTGCAAGTGGAGAATGTGTTTTGAAACATTGGTGAAAACCCTGTGACTGATCCAGTTTTAGAGGAACTTATGTAAACTGAATGTATCTTGAGATTGAATTTGAAAAAACGATGTAACCAAACAACTGCAATTCATTAAACCTACCTTATGTTAGCAAAGCTGTATTTATAATAAAGTGCTGGAATGCATGCTTACTTCCTTTCCTTGACATTGATGGTCTCAACCTGACTTTTATGCTTTTATACTAAACCTGTGGATGTACAGGACAAACAGAAAAACATTTAACACCTCAAGCTTTTGGATGAAAGTGTGCAGGCTACTTGAAAGTCTTCTCTAATAGTGTAAGAATCGCAAATGTCCTAAAACTTTTCTGTCTCCTGTCCTTAAGTGCTGTTTAGGATAATCCTGCTGTGTCATTGAAAAGTGGATTGTCTCTGCTGAAAAGGGGATCTAGGGATTCAGTTAAGAAAGATGCAATATTTTAATGCTAATTTAAGAATAGACTACATTGCCAGATTGGTAAAGTAAATTCTGTAATGAAAACACATCAACATGTCTTCAGTCGCATCTCAGATACTGAAGTTCTTTGAAAGTGTTCAAAAATAGCTTGGCAGATTTCAGCACATTATTCATAATGGCACACAAAGCACTGTTGATCTAAAATTCTTTTGATGTATTTATTTTGGGCATTAAATTAGTTGCATAGAATATTGTCTCTATTTAATCTGCTATTTACATAGCACTGAGAATATACTCAATATGCTCAAATATTTACTGATTTTTGCAAAATGTGAAATTACTTTCTCAGTGCCACTGTTAAATCCAGAGCAGTTAACTGCTTTTCTGCAATGGAATAATGCTTGTATGAGGGTATATTTGCATTGTATTAGCTTTGTCAACAAACATAAAGCTACACTTTTTCTTCTAAAATGAAGTTTGATCTCTGTTTATTATTTGTTGCCTGACCCCACACACCTGCATTATTCACACAGGAGCAGAATCCAAAACTATGACTTGGAGGTTTTTCCAACTTGACAGTTGAGACCACATATGCCAAATATGGCATGAAAAAGGGTAATGGATAAATTCTCATTGCCACTTTTGTAAGAAGATTCGAGGATTGGGGCAAAGGCTTCTTCCACCCCTTCCCCCCCTTATCCTAACCCAGGTAGTTCTTATCCTAAAAGAAATACATTGTAATTCAGATCTCCATAGTGGTGGTGATCTTTATAATTTATGAAACAATTTTTTTAAAATGGTACTATTTCACCTTCCTTTTCATCAGAGTGCCTTTATTTAATATTTAATGGCCTCTGTTCTCTTCGCAGTATCTGTCCAGCTACAACTCAGTCTCATGATTGTGTGTCCTACGTCATCCACCAAGTCTTAGTTCATTCCCAGTCTTCCTGCTGTTTTTCCTCCGTGACAGATCTGCAGAATTCCTGTACTCAGCCGTATTTATTTCCTGTCCATCTATTTCTGCCCCAGGCATTACACTTCTCTCTGGGGTTTATTCTCTGAACCTGAGGTTCCTGCTCTCCAAAACTGGTGTCTCTACTGACTCACCTCTTGGGATGCTGATTCTCCTGGTCCCTCAAATCAAGGTTCTTTTCTCAGCTTTTCTTTTACATGCTGGCTCAGTATGTAAAATTTCTTAAGACCTAGTTTTATCTTTCAGCTCTTTTCCGCCAGGTCTAAAAGTATTCCAGGAAAGAGGCCTTGGCCCTTGGTAATACCGTGCAATTTCTGTGCCTCATGCATTGCTGCCTCTTGTAGCAGCTCTTCATAGGAAACTACAGTACCACTTGTAGTAAACATTGAAGCTTCCTTCTGTCCTGTTTTACAAGCAAAATCATAGGTGGAGTTTGTAATGGGAAGGTTTGTTGTGGATCAGGATGGGAATGTGGTGACCTGTGATCTGTTCTGGACTAATTGTAGCCTGAGGGATCCAGATCAGTGACATGTAAAGGCACTGTGGTGTGAGACATCTTTGACTTCACAGAAATGCTCTTTGACCTTGTTTCACCTTCATGTGAAATAGTATGGAGGTTGGCAACTCGTGAGATTTACAGAGGTCCATAGCTTTTGCTTCCAAGGGGTATTTTCCATATCAGTTATTTTAAAAATACCCATCTCCGTGCAAAATTCCTAATGTCCATCAAATAAATAATATCAATAGTAAAAGCTTTAGCTTTGTCTTTTATCAGAGTAATCTTAAGTAAGGCAGCTTCTGATTTTAATATGTATATACATACATATATATGATGTACAAATACATACATATATATTTTATATATATGTATACATATATTTGGGGCTTCTGTGACAATTGAAACCCTTTGTTCATTCTTTTTATCCTCAAAAAATGTGGACTAACAACATTAATGTTCAGTTTCATTCCCATAAGCTTGTCATAGAACATAATTAAATTCCCCTAAAAGTAGCAGCCTATTCATTTTAGAAGTACCTATTTGTAATTTTTCAGAACTGAATTTTTTCCACCCTTCCATAAGATGGCACTGAAAGTCTAGTTGGGGTAGGGAAAGGGAAGAAAGAGTAGAAATACATGTCTCTCACTTTACCACATCATGGTAAAGTAACAGTAAGATGTTCTTGCTTTAATCCAAAATCAACTCAATACTCAGCGTGAGAAATTTCTGCTGTTGTACAAAAAAAAAAAAAATGAAAGTTCTTATCAGGGATAAATATTTCTGTGAGTATTGACAGTTCTTACTGACTGTTCTTACTTTTGCATATCCAAGGTGTTAATACATCTGGTTTTATGTGTTGGCTTTTTGACTAGTGCAGAATAGTGTAAATAAACCAAACAAATACATTGTTAATGGTATTCTGCAGTGTCTTGCCAAACTATAAACAGAGGAGAGCAGGAGTCTGGAAACTCGAACAGAAAACAGTTTTGTCTTACACAGAACCTTCAGATAATTAGAGAGCGTGTGTGAACCTTGTTTGTCTTAGGAAATGCAACTTATGACAGAAGCCTGTGTCCCCTGAAACCTGCCTCTTACCTCTGGGAGCAGAATAGTCACTTGTAATGGACACTACAGAGACGCCAGCAAATGAAAGCACCTGGCAAGTCATTGTTTGCCTCGCATGTGTCAACTAAGTGTGTTTTACAGCATTAACCATTTGAATCCTTGTAAGCAAACAAAGCTATAATTTAAAATAGGAAAATGTAGGTAGATAATATAAATTAATAGTGTTTAGGAATAGGGTTTTCGGGAGGTATAGGGTTTTTAGTCAACAAGAGGTTGCAAAGAAAAGTAAATTTGAAGTTGACTTGGTTTTCTTCATTTGTAAACTAGATGTTAACTTCAGCTGATAGAAATAGTCATGTACTGGGTTATATCAACACTACAGGACTGCCAGAGCACCACGTAGTCCCTAGTCAGTACATATATGAGACTACGCAAGTAAAACAACAGACAAGATGAAGAGGCCACTTGAATGGTGTCACATGGGCAGTTTAGTTTGTGAGGAGAGTGGAATGCAGCTGTCAAACTCAGTCTCTGCTGTGAACAGCTGGGCATGTCAGTAGCAAAGAAAATAGGGCCGTATGATTCTTGGTTAGGGACTTGCTCTCTGGAAGTTGTGTAGCAACACTTTTTTACAAGTTACTTCTTCTGATATCCCAAGGAGTGGGAAACTTGATACCAAAACCAAAATGATAAAGTCAGTCTGATTTTGAAATAGATTATATATTTTAAAAATCTGAATAGTGCTGCTCATGAAATAATTTTACTTTTTCCTCAAATTCAGTTTTCCTTTCAGGTCAGGTAGTTGCAGACCAGTGGCTTAGTATGCTTTCCTGTTCTATAATCAGAAGTTTGTAAATAAATCTTTTTTATGAAGGCATTCCTTCCAGTTTCCTCTTCCAACTCATTCTGTTTGTCCACATTTTGGTGCATGCTTTGAACTGAGTACCATAACTAGTGTAAAAAGCCTACTTTTTGTGAAAGGCTTTATAATTTTACTGTCCACAAGAATGTAAAGAAGTTATAATTTCCTCCATTCTCATTAAATTGGGAAGTACCAAGCATCTGAGAAGTTTAGAAGCTGTATATTGTACATTTTTTAAAATCACTTAATTCACCTTCAGAATTTACTCACTGCATGTATATTACACCAACAGAAAAAAAATATTTGCTATCTATTTCTTTCTAGTCCATAGCCCAGTTGCCAGCTGAGTTGTGGGTACATTTTTATTTTAGGCAAGCAGTCTCGAATGTCTGCGTGTTAATCATTCTAGTATTACACACTTGAAACTCTATGGACAACGTACTTTACCTGCCTCCAAAATAATCCCCAAACCGGCTGATATCTGACATAACATTAGATGCTGCCAAATCTCTTTTTACAGTCTTTATAATGTGCAGTTTGAAAGAGGTATTTCCACTTTAGTGTGTTTTAAAAACTGTCCTACAGCTTCAATTAAAACAAGACGCAATGGTTTCTGTTTTTTTTCTGGGAACAGTTTCTGTAACCTTTTCCTGTCCTCCCTGTGTACCTTTTGTTGTTGCTTGATTCTCCCCCTCTGCCATGCCAGACGATAGAAATCAGTATCAAAGCTACTGAGCATCTTCTCATTGGCTTTGGCAATTTCTGGATAGGTGAAAGTATTGTATTGTTTGAGTTACAGATCAGGACTAATAAAGGTGGTTGTTACTTTGAAAATCATGTAACTTTTGTCATTAACTGTAGCGTAAGTAAGAAAATTTGCATAATACTGTCAGACATCCAAATTAAATAAACTGTCATACTCTCCAAATCATATCTGTTTTAATGGTTAATTAGTATATAACCTCTGAATTTTTTAAACTGATTGTGTTTCTTTAAGCATGATCTGATCATTTTTCACTGATTGAATTGCTTTGATGCAAATCAGTAATAGGCCTCTGAAAACTGAGTCCATTGGAATTGATTTTAGTTGGAGGGGCTTTTTTGTGTTCTATTTGCATCTGTTTTCCCAGTTCCTCCATTAACTTTGTTACTAGGAAATCTTGGCCACCAAAAGGTCACTCTGTGTGCATTAAGCAAAACAGTTTCCACTTCTTTTTTTTGCCACTCGGGAAAAAAAAAAAAAAAAGAAATTGAAAAAGTGAATATAAAATGCATAGGAAGAAGTTTCTTTAGTATTTATTTCTAAACAATTTTTTTTTAGCTTTCAATAGAAAGGACAGACCCAGCTGTGTGTGTACCTTAGCAGATAAGTTTTAGTTTCTGTTCAGAGTGAGAAATTAATATCTTATAATTTGGTCTGGGCTAGGCTTCATTTTTATAGGATTTCAGTCTCATGTTTGGAACAGTCTCAAGTTTGGTTCAGTGACAAGATACGTCATCCTCAGTGACTTGCCCTTATCTAGAACTTCATTAGTACACTTCTATTTTGAGTGTCTGTTCTCTTTTAGGGCTGTTTAGTTTTGAAAAGACTGCAAACAAGTTGTTTGGCTGTGTGTTTAGTATACTTTAAAAAAACCCTTCTATTCTACTAGCCCTTTATTTTTCTTGCATAGTTTCAGTTGAGTGCATGTTGTAATAGACTTTCTTGTTTGCACAATGTATATTTTTCATCTAAAGTTCATCGAAAGCTATTAAAAAAAACCAGTGTGCATTATATAAGATGTTGAGGCTGAGATTTGTATTTTAATACCTTTTTCATTCGTTCTTACAGGATATTTGAACTTCCTGAAAAGGCCTCCCCAGGAAAAAAGGGGGGTCAGAATATGCCATCCAAAACACACACACTTTTAACTCATAAAAAGAGAGGTGGTGATTCAGATTTACTCATGGTCTGAGTGTTGCAATTTTAGATAAACTGAAGGCTGTGTTCTGTGCAAGGCTGATATATAGAGGAGGCTGACTTTTTAATGGGAGGGTGGATTGTAATAAGCCCTTTGGTTCCCCTTAAATCACTGTGAACTGGCAAAGGGCACACTCCAGTATGATCAGAAGCACATGCACTTGTTGGCTTCACTGGCATGTGTATATTTGGGTTTTCATTGACAATAAATTAGCCAGCAGGCCTTTAAAATGCTAACTAGGTAGCATGCAAACCAGCAATAGTTTGCTGGTGTTGTTAGCAGCTAAAGAAAGCCTTTTAAAATAATTTCTTTTTATAAGTTGTTCAGATTTAATGCAGTTGTTGACAGTAATTGTTGATTCATCTAGTTTATTGAACTATATTTAAAACCATGCTGGAGTAATTGTATGGATAGCAAAACTTTTCATTTAGGTATTTTTGTTAACATAAGTCAAGCTAAATAATTCCTTTCATGAACTTTTTCTTAACTCAATGTGATATTTGAAATTGAAGTGGAAAACAAATTATTGTGTTGTTGTTTTAATTGAATTACTAAACTGTATGTAAACTTGAAGCACTGGCTTTGGCAGTCTATGGTGGAACTTGCTAATGAAACCTGACAGGCTTAGGAATTTGTTTCTTCATGTGCAAAAGGAAAGCTGCCAGATTTTTTTCTTCAGTATTGGCAGACATAAAGCTTTTAGGTTTGTGTTGATGCTTGCAGAGCATTACTAATTATAAAAAACAGTCGAGCAACCTTTGCGTAGTTCTGGCACTCTGTCTGATTCGAGTGTTAAATGATTCAAACAGTTCTGTAGAAGAATCTGTCTTTCCAAAACTGTTACTTGTGTGCATTGTTCCTTGTAAAATTTAATAGTAGGGAAATATTTCATGGTATGACTATAAGATAATTAATAGAAAGATCTACCTTTGAAATAAGAATGCCATTGACATTTATTTTGAAGCGATCTCTTTAATATGTAGGCTTTTTTCTACTTTGTTTAATTCATATATTGTGCCTTCTAGTTCCAGGAAGTCCCAAGTTGAAAATGTACTTTATTGTAACAGTTGGATTTTCTTTCCATAGTTCATTATTTATTTTGCTTTTTTTAAAATACAACAAAAGCTGTTTGTTTCTTTCTTTGTGTAAGACAGCAGTGTATAAACCACTTCTGTAAAAATAAAAATATTTTGGTTTTGTAATTATTGAAACTTACATGAAATCCCTGTGGTGTTTTTTAATACTCAATTTGTGATCAGAGATGATTTAGACTTTTTTTGTGTGTGACAATGGGGCTTTTTCTTTATGCAGCAGAATTGTATTCTCTCAGCGCTCACATCAAGCCCCTGTACGAGTAGAATTGTCAGCCTGAGACAAGTATACCCACCTGTATGAGTATCGTAGATTCTTTTTTTGTATTTGTATTTCTGTGGTAGAGAAAAGCAAGATTTTTTTTTTTTTTTTAATACCACATGAATGGCAAATCATTTAGTATGTTGTGTATGACAGAATGGCAGGATTGGGAATTGGGCTTGAGATGTGTGGGCAGTTATATTCAAACTTCCTTGAGGACAGGGGAAGTTTGAAGCAAGCAATTTCAGTTAATCCTGATCATCTCCTTAGCAAGTAAAGTTACTCTCTTGTTATAGAAAAAGCTGTGACCTTTAGGGCAAATGTTTTTATAGTTTAAGTGCATTTATATAGAGGAAATCTTATAACAGTAGAAATGGTTCTATGTTTCTTTAAAAAACCTAATTAATAGAAAAGCAGTAATTACAAGAATTCTTATTTCACACACTTTGGATAGTAGAACATAGCTGGATCGTTTCTTTTCTGCTCTTACACTAACACAGATGGTCATTTTTCAGAAGCGTAGAAAAAGATTTCCTGAAGTTGGGATTAATAAATGCTCTGAATTTTTAATAATTCTAATATTTTTTCCTCAATTTGCATATGAATACTTGAAAATGGCTATTAAAATTTTAGACTGTGTGGTACTGGGGCTTGACTGAGATACATGTTGGTAAGTGAAGTGCAAGCATTGTATGTCCTGATTGGTGCTCCAAGAATTGGTGAATAAGTGTGCTAGACACTGTTAAGGACATGGAGAAGGAGGACAAATGTCCTGGTGGTGACCATTACTTTTATCACTACATAATGTGCAACTGCAAGCTGTTTGAAGGGATTTTTGTTTAGGAGAATGAAGGTCAGTGATCCTTCAGTTTGTTTGATCTGGCTGAACAGTGTCCACCTGCTTTGCAAACTAAAAATATGGACAGAAGGGCCAAGTTCAGTCCTTTCTGTCAAAGTTACAATTCAGTCTCAACTCTTAACAATATCAGCAGGGACACTCAGCTTTTACCAAGGGGTAGGCCCTGAGAAAATGTGTAGTTTTTGTTAAAGAAAATAAAAATAATTTTTCCTCTTCAGTTTTATTCCTATTCTTAGTGTACGATTGTATGTGAAATACCAAGTGTTTCCAACTCACTACGCTTCTGCACTTCTGTGTGAGTTCTAAGTGTACTGTTCTGAACCATGTCTTCTTATTTCTCTCTTTTTGATTTAGCACTGTTAGAAGGGATGGTGGTGTTTAGGAGGAAGAACTGAAGCAAAAATCTTCATGCAAATGTATAGTAAAATGAACAGGTTCACAGTCTACAAATCTATGATATCCTAGGACATTAATTCCCTGAAATATTCTTGTAGTCAGGGTGGTAATATTTTGTGTCTAGGTGTTGTTTGACCATAGTATGTCTTATCTGTTGATAGCCAGTATTTTTTTTTGTTAATAGAAGATAAATCTTTCTTGTATAACAAAGTCTTCGTGGTTCTATCTTTAATATTTAGCGTGCATTCAGAATGTGACTGGAATTTGAGATGATCAATAAAAGCACCACACAGGTATAAAATAAATTTTAAAAGTCGAATACTCTCTTTAAGAAGTTTGCTAATAAATATTTGGAGGAGTTAAGAATGACATTGCTGACAGACTTCTTCATAAACCGACCACAGTTCCAGCACTTATACGATAGCACTGTACAAATGCTAAGCATCTGTTCTGGAAGCCAGACATATATTGTTCCTGCTTCACAAACAGCAGAACTGATGTGGAGGGATTGGTTTTGCTCCATGCCTCCAGGGCATCTGTGCCAGTTGGAAGTAGAGCATGCTTGTCCTTGACAGTCAGGGTGAACAGGGGAGAAACAAACATACTGTGCCTGTTGTTTTACTGTTGTGTTGGGTTTACCTGCTGCTGGAAATTTTGCACAAAGTGGAAGGTTTATGTTGTGATGCTGCCAAATTGGATGGCTCACAGGCTATATAGTGGTTGTCAAGTCCCTGGGATGTTCCTGAGTTGACCCATAGTGGTGCAAACCCTTCTGCTTGTTCAGACTGTTACAAGTTGATATATTAAAAAAAAAAGTATCAAAAAATAATAATTACACCCTCATTACTTTTACTTCTTATTCCTCCTTTTCTGTTTACTGTATTTTATTTATAGGTGTTGATTTTAAAATCAAAACAGTAGAGCTAAGAGGAAAGAAAATTAGATTACAAATCTGGTAAGTAAAACAAACGTGCAACCAGCAGTATGTTTTAATTTTATGTTCTAGCATGAATTAATATGCTTGTCTAATACTACTATTAACTGTTATAAGCTGGTTTAGCTCTTACCCTACTACTCCTCTCCTCCATTCCCACAAGACTTAAACAAAACCAAATAGCTCTTAGATTTATGTGAGGGTGAAGGAGGAGAAGGAGAGATAAAGTTAGAAGTAGGGCATGAATGTAATTACTGAAATATTAATGCATCACAGAGGACTCGAGCCCCTTTTCGTAGAAGAATGACATCACCAACACAAGAAATAGGAGTTCTACAAACAACAAAAGGTGACTGTGTTAAATAGACACTAGAGAATGTACACTTTGTTTTCTTTATTTTTCTGGACTGATTAAAACTGACCTTCATTGTAACAGCAGTTATAAAACAACTGTGAAGTATTTTCTAAACTGTTTTTCTAAAACTTGGTATAGGCAGTGCTGTTTCTTTGATGCTGTTTGAAGTAACTTCAAATTTAAGGGTATTCAAGACTTAAGTAAATTATATCCACTCTAAACAGTGGAGGAAAATGGTTCTCCATGTTAGTGATTAATACAGTTTTTATTGTTTGGAAATTATTGAGTTTAACAGCTCCTTTGTTTTGCAGAGTAGTACAGTGCATAAACATTATTGTGAGAGAATAAGCCAGCTCTGTTCTATACATTAATCTTATATACTACTACATAGAAGCTTAGCTTTGGTTTATTAACAGTGTATGATGCATAATTGGCATTGTAGTTAAACTGTTTAAGCTGCTAACAATCCACAGAGGGGAGAAAAGGTCTAAATATTCTTGTTGTTATGCTTTTGGGTTATTCTAGTGGTTTATCATTCTTAACTACATGGATGCAGTGAATTCAGCTTACTAACTCCTCTTGGCAGGTCACCATCAACTCTGTCTGTCACACCATGTGTCTGTCTTGCTTCCCTCTGAGTTAACTGCTGCTTCATCTTTGGTCTCATCAGTCACCTAACATTTGAATGTTAGTGGCATGTCTTCATTCATCTGTCCCTGTTTGGAAACCTATGACCACAAGACTGGCAGTTGAGCCAGCAATTGTTAGCCAGGGTCTGCTGGAGCCGACAGAGGTAACAAAAAATTCTGATGTGGAAATACTACTGTATGCCTAATATGAACGCTTGCTGTGAAATGTGGTAAGCTTATACAAAAAAAATTCTCCTGTTGAATAAATGCATTGTAGGAGAAAAGTTTTTTTTGGAAAAGAGATGTTTAAACCATTATTTTCCACATATTGAGAATATGCTAGTAGGATATAGGAAATTTTTAAAACTAAAAGTTGATAGATTGCTAAACTGTGATAATTACTCCTGTGTGGACCCCTGATAAAATGTCAAGGAAAACACAATGTAATGAGATAATATTTTAAAATATGATAAAATCCACGAACACAACATCCTCCTAAGTGTCACGTAGTCTCCAACTGTGGCTGTTAAAATGTTGTTCTTATACTGAGTCTTTAAAACTGTCTTGGCTTATTTCTAGTTTTTTAGAAAAGCTATTAGATAAGCACTCGTTTTGGTAATTTATCCTGAATTCTATTGTGTATTTTGTTGGGCCTGTTTATAAACTCTTACTAACACAGAATCACAGAATCATTTAGGTTGGAAAAGACCCTTAAGATTAAAGAGTCCAACTGTTAACCCATTGCTGCCGAGTCTTCCGCTGAACCATGTCCCAAAATGTCATGTCTACACGTCTCTTAAGGTGACTCAGCCATGCCCTGGGTAGTCTGTTCCAGTGCTTGACAACCCTTTCGATAAAGAGGTTTATTATTTTCCTAATATCCAATATAAACCTTCCCTGGCACAACTTGAGGCTGTTTCCTTTTGTGCAGTCACTTGTTACTTGGGAAAAGAGGCCAACCCCCAGCTGGCTACAGCCTCCTTTCTGGTAGTTGTAGAGAGGGGATAAGGTCTCCCCTGAGCCTCCTTTTCTCCAGGCTAAACAACCCCAGCTCCCTCAACTCCTTACTGTATCTTCATTTGTTAGATTGAAGAGGAAAGTAATTTAGTAAGTCAAACACTTGGAAGTTAGAAATGCAGACTTCAATTGCATGGCTAATCATAAGTCAGTCTCCTTTCATACCTACACGGTGACAGAATTTAGGTGCCTCATACTTCCTGGTAGTTTTACGTATAATTGCAGTAACTTTACTACAAAAATGTTTTATTGAGTGAACAGATAATTTCTGAACTTTATGCTTATTTACTTTCTTAAAATGACTGAAGTTAGGTTTTGAAGCATCAAGGTTTGCCTTTTTTTTTTAGTCATTTAATGATGCTACTTTAAAAGTAAAACAAGAGCAGTTTAAAAAAAGTTTAAATTTGGTATTTTTATGGTCACTTGACTTGTCTCTCCACTGACCACTCTGTCAGCAGAATGTTTTCCGTAGAGCTCTACTGCTTAAGTTTATCAAAAGATATATTAAAGCAGTACTGTGTTGAATATTTCAAGCGAGTGTGCAGACATCCTTTTTAAAGCAGCTTTCACACCTGCTGCTGTTAGCAGAGTAGTATACAAAAGGACTTGTCACCTTTGTAATGGAGTACCATGCCCTAAGGATCACAGAGGCATCTGCCTTTGCCTCTATCTGGTCCCTGCTTCCACTGCTTCCCCTGTTTCCCTGACTTTCAGTTAGGAAAGAACCTTGTACCTCTTAGATTATGCAATTACAGAGTACCACTGAGGGCACAGAGTAGTGTCCGTCTTTTCTGTGCCACCTGGAACAGTAGTAGTGTCCCTTGGGTTGCCAAAAGTAGTGGGATGCAGTAATTCGGGTCCTGCATCACAGTTCTTGGCTGAAACAAGTTCTTGTGTTCTGTAAGAAGTAATGCTTGCCTGCAGCTCAGGCTGTGGGGTAGAGTAACCAGAACTACTGGATAGTCTGAGTGTCCAAGTGAATCCAAGCATCTGTGAATCAGCACTTTTTCAAAGCTGGAAACCCAGACCAAATAATAGGAGCCCCACACTGATGCTCTGAAGCGTGGGTGTGCTGGGAGTTGCTCAGCAGGACGGTCCAACTGCACCCTCTTACCTGGGTCATCTGGGCACTCATTCACACAAACAGCTGACACAGACAGCAGTCACTTGCAGCCTCCCCTCTGAAAGGACCTGGTAGCTGGAAGCAGTGGTGCCCTGCCATTGCACCCACTTTCCTGCTGGAGCCAAAGGGGCTCTCTACAAGCCTAATGCCCAATTGCTTCTGAAGTTTGTTTTATTTAAATTGATGCATTCTCAGTTCGTGTTCTGCCAGCTCTGTTTTCTAAGGCTCAGTAGTCTTGGAAAATCCCTGTCCTGGAGTGTAAGAGAATGTAGTTCCGTTTGTTCAGTACCTCTGAAATAAATTATTTATATAATAAAAGATCTTAAGTATCTTTCTGGTTTATTGGAGGAAAAAACTTATCTTGACGAGTCGAATTAACCTCTAAAATTACTTTAAAGCATTTTTAAAAATATTGCCTGTAGGTTCCATGAAAGCATAGAGCATTTGAGTGTTAAATTAGTGTTAAATTTATTTTAAAGTTTTAGAAATATTTTCCCGTCTATTGCCACTTCACCACTCATAAAAAAGTAATTTAACTACAGAGCCAGAGACAGTTTTGAGTCTGTCCATGTGTTTGTTTCAACTGGTTTAGATAGACACAGAGAACATTTATGTAAAAAAACCCATATTTTAATTAACTGCATTTGTATTGTATTTTACACAGTCTGACATAGAATATGACATGTCAATGCTTTAAAATGGGCTTTGTGTGATTTTTTTTTTAATTTGCTTTTGTTTGGTGTAATGTATGTTTGTATTTTTGGAATTATGTCTAGTTTCTGTTTTGGAAGCAGAAAAACAGTCAAGCAGTTGGGTTCTATAGTTGCAGAGTATAGCTGGTCAAGGAGTCATTCACTGTATGTTTCTGATTACAATTTAGAAATACTAGTATTTTTCCTTTAGAAAAATTTATTGAAAAAAATCAAATTAAAAAGGCTTTTAGCATTTAAAAAAGAGAAATCTGATTTTTTTTTTTTTTGGTTATACCAGATCGTTGTTTAAGTTGTACTAACTTGTTATTTGGACTTGTGGAGTTTGAATTAAATTCAACTGACTTTGTTGAATTGATTCTGACCAGAGCAAATAAAGAACTAGTAGCACTTAGTATCACCTATGAAGTTATGTACTGTTAGCCCAGTTAAATAGTGTTCGTCTCTTCTTCCACCTTTCCATTAGTGCTTCAATAGCTATCCTTAGTAAAATATTCCAGCTGCAGGAGTGTTAATACATGGATGAAAATAGTGCAGCAACCTATTGCTCCAGCACTGCATGTGAAAGGAAGGCATTTGAAGCTGGATATGCTTTTAATGGTAGCTCTCCTTTGGGGGTTGTGATTTTTTTCTGAATATTGGAAGGATTTACTGCACATTTGCATGAAAAATAAGATGAAGATGAGATTTTTCCAAGTGAAAGATCAACGTGTTATTCTTCTCAAACTGCAGTTTGCTTAGGTAGCTTGGGGTTGCATTCTAAACTTAGTTATTGCAGAAATAGTTTTCCAGTTTTCACTTTAATGTTTGACAGCAAATACAACGTTAGAGTAATGTTAGAGATCACAAATTCAGCTTATTTTCTTCCACTTTTCAAAGGAAGCAAGGATAAGAATGTCATGCTTACAGTCAAACCTGCTGACTGGTTTCATTTCCATCTGCAGCAGCAGTACAGGTTGTGTGAAGTGTGGAGAAGTCAATGACTTAAAGCAAGGCAGAGAAAGCCATCCATAATCCACAGTAATTGGCACGACTGGCAGGTGTCAGTCAGTAGCCATCTGGCCATTTATTTTAGGTAGTGGGCAGCCAGGCTGTTCATGGGCGTTTTAAACTGGGCACAGCATGTGGTGTGTCCCGAATAGCCAGGAAGGGAGACTACAAGTTGTGTGACATCGGCATGAAGGACCTACACAAATGGGAGCACAGGATCTGAGGGTGCAGCAACCTAGGAATACCATAAATTTTTAAAGAGCCTGAGGGTGTTGTAGAGTGAGGAGGAGCTGATAGTACCAGGTGGACTTAGAGATACAGCACTTAGCAGGCTATGGGGAATGTGGAGTTGGAGATAGCTGGAGTGGGAGAGTTGCACAATGTTGTGTAGTTCTCTTCATTGCTTACCTAACTGGCTTCAGGGAGGGTACACAAACATTAGTGTGTTTATTTCCCCTCTGGTTTTGTAATGTATGGACTCAGTGATCTGGTACCCTGGTGGCCCCTCTGTGCTGGAGTTGCTAAAGATCCTTAGCAGTCACCTGGAGGCACAGACAGGTGACTGAAATACCCTCTTTATTTCTGTGTTCCAATAGGGGTACAGAAAAAAGGGAAAAGACTGGCCAGGAAAAAAAAAACAAAAACAAACAAACAAACAAAACCCAAACAAACAAAAAACAGAACAAACCCCAAACCAAAACAAAAACCCAACCAACCAACTAAAAAAACCCCAAAGACAACAAAAGCAGCTTTTCCCATTATTCCGGCCAAAGCTAAAATTGTTGTATTCTTCTACATGAAGTATGCCCTTCCACCTGCCATCTAGTTAAGTCTTCTCAGAGTGATGGAACCAAAGGTATCCCATCCTTAATATGCTTGATCAGTAGGCTGGATTAGCAACAGATGGCAGAATTCTGAGAATTCAGTTCATAAGCACTAGAGCAATGTTATCCATATGTGGAAAATCAACGGTTCATCCTAGAATTTGTAAATTTTTCACGGAGTGAACATCCGAAGGACCTTACATAAATCAATCTGACCATAGCAAAGAAGTAATGGAAAATAGAGTTACTGACTAATACTTATATATGTATTTTCAGCTGCCAGAACTTGTATTGCTTTAATAAAAATGCTTCTTTAGTGATAAGAAAGCAACCAATTAACCATCTAAAACTGGTCTGCAATACTACTAGTGCATGACCTTATTGAAATAGGCTACCTGTTTTCACCTTCTGTAGGTTCCCAAAGGTTTGTATGAATGTAATTTTGAAGTTCTGAGAATGGGATTTGAAAAAAGAAAATCAAAAATGGATATGATAGGAGTTTGTTCTCTTCTGGCCCATGTTGCAATGTCATTGGCTTGCAGTGAAATATAAGTCAATATTTTTCCACAGGCTATGAAGCAGAGGTTCCAAATCTTTTTCTAGTGGACACTGCTTTACTTTGTGAATTCACTGCCACATATTTTTTGCTATCAAGTACACTTGTGGCAATTTCAAGAGAAAGTTAAGTACTTCACTTTTAAACTTGCTCTTTTGAAATTCCTAAAGATTTTATAAAGAATAAGATAGGTTTGTGGTAGTTTGTTGTGCATAGGCCTTAAAAGGATTAAATTTTCAGGACAATCGATGTGACATTTTGTGAACACACTTCTTTTTTTTTTGGTAACAAGTGTTTCAGGTCTCCATTGTTAACCTCATTCCCAAATTCATTCTCCTCCTCCTCCTTTTGTCTAAAATGTGACTGTTACAAGAGGGTCTACACTGAACTTCAGAGTCCCAACGCAAATGCACACATTTTTTTCCATCCACTCTTAATTTTGGTCCATCTTCTGACTTGGTGAAGATGACTAAGTGAAATTTCAAAATTATCTGTTTAATCTGGGGGTTGAACTCAAGCAGCAAATGCTCAATCACTTTGGGGCACCATATAACTTCCTTTCCAGTTGAGATGCCAGTCACATTTTACGACTTAGGGTATGCACCAGCTATATTTTTATTATAACTGCCAAAAATCTTCCCTAAGCAGACTTGATGATATGATTAAAAGCAGTGCACGGGTTTTCATGGTTCAGTGAAAAATTATGCTTCTGTCTCATCTACTTTGGAACAGAAGCCATAGCTAATATGGGTGACTTAGTGTCATTGCTGGAAAATAGTCTCCAGTGTAAATGCACCCTGTCTGAAATACCTACAGTGCTGACAGCGAGCATGAAAATGTTATTTGAACACCTCAGATAAGTAGATGTGAGTGTGAAAGCTGGGTATCTACTTTCAAAAGTTGTATGACTCAGTGATTGCTTACTCTTTTCATTCACTTTTGTGCCAGTAGTTTCTTAAGTAGTTTTGGAACTGTGGCTGAATTGCTGTGGTTGATCCAAAAAGACCCTGAAAGCTCATATCACAATGATCAATGCATTGCTCATGTTATAGTTGGGTGTCTGGATGTGTTTGATCAGCATATATCCATATATTTTTTTCATTTTTTCAGGGCTATTACAAAAACAAATGAAAACAGAAGACCACAAAACAAACAACAAACTCCAGCAATGCAAAACTAGCTTTATCTGCTGGTATATTTTCATTGGACAGCTTCATTCTCAGACACATGTAGAAATGTTTGGTGGCCTTTCTTCGTGAAGTTAGTATGGGATAAATAGTTCTAATATGAAAACTTTTTATGATTAGAAGTAGTGCTCCATTTTTTTCCCCGAAATTCACACGTACAGGAGGAAATGTAGAGTGTCTAATGAGTGTGGGGGTGTTATTATTAAAATCTAAATAAAGTTATTCTATACTTTGCAAATTGGTGAAATGTTTGTGCCAATGTTTGCTGCTGCTTCTTAGGGACACAGCAGGTCAGGAGAGATTCAACAGCATTACCTCAGCTTATTACAGAAGTGCCAAGGGAATTATTTTGGTGTATGATATCACCAAGAAGGAAACATTTGACGATTTGCCAAAATGGATGAAAATGATTGATAAGGTATGCCTTAAGTATTTCCTTTTACATGCTTTTTTCAAGAAACATTTTTTTCCCTCGGAGAAATCTCTGTTAGACATTTTACAGCATTGATTTAGGATTTTTGAACTACTGACAGTTGATTTTCACTGGATTCTTTTAGCCAGGATTTAACATTAATTTCATTTTGTTGCAAAATGGTTGTCCGTTCCTGCTTGCTTGAACTAGAATTGTCCCAGCTAGAAGTTTCAATGGAAATGTGTAACATTACTCATTTACCTGTACAGAAAGGGGAGGGGGTTATTTCCTGCCTGTGAAATGAGGTCATTATGTTCATTCTTAGATGAACTGGAACAGCTAGTTCTCAAGTCATGTTTTAAAGATGGAATTTCAAAATTGAAGTTGAAAGTTTTTGAAATAATTTTTGGGAAGAACAGTTACATATAAACTGATTTGGTGTGGGTCCCCATTTAGTAGAGGAATTGTCCTTTTTTGTATTGTGTTTGCATTACAAAATCTCACATTTCTAGGTTTAGTTAATTAAAAATGTTTTAATTACAGTATGCTTCAGAAGATGCAGAGCTTCTATTAGTTGGAAATAAACTGGACTGTGAAGTTGATCGAGAGATTACTCGACAGCAGGGAGAAAAGGTAAGGACAGGTCTAGAAGCAAAGCTGCTGTGGCACTGCAGCTGCTGATCCATGGTTGCTCTTGTTCTGACTGTTAGTTGTAAGGAGCATATTGAGAGGGATGGTGATCTGATAAAATTCATGTGGTGTTTACTTCTGTAGAATGTGTAGTTTATATGTGTTCCTTCTAGAGCAGTATGATCTAAAAAAATAGTAAGCTGTAGATAGGCTTACACTATACAGTAATGTAGGGGAAACTACTTTCTGGGCTCTGAAAGTGAAGACTTGAATCACAAATGGAGATACCTCTACTCAGGACATCTTTGTGAGCCTTCTGTCAGTACTGTTTTGGACAGGCAACAGCCCTGCTTGATTACTTAAATCACCTTTGTTTTCATATTTCTTTTGTTCTCTTGCAATTCCAAAAGTGTTAGAGGGTACAAGAGTGACAAGAGTAGTCAAGATACTCATATCATTAGTGTGATACTCAAAGCACCATCTTGATCAGGACAATATCAGTATGGGCATACACAAACATTTGAAAGTGAAGTGTTTTCTGTCAGAGAGTCAAAGCTCATTCTTACATCTGTACTCCCCTTTCCTGCATTTTGAATAATAAGGTTAACTCTTCTGAAAAGTTACTACTTTTTGGCAATCTGCAGCAATCTTGTGTCAACTGAATACATGAATTTCTCAGATTCAAGTCTGGAAAAATGCAGAACACTTTCCCAATAAACCTATTTTAAGCAAAAATTAGCTGTATGTTGCAATATTTGCTGCACCCTGCAGATTCAGGATTATTATTTGAAATAGACTTCAGTGACAGATTTGGGGAAAATTGTGTGCTTGGATTGTTTCTTAAGGTTTTATGGGGAGGGTAGGTTTATTTGCTATTTTTTGCAGTTTGTGCATATCTACATAGAGTTATTTTATTTTCTCTCCCATCAGTTTGCACAGCAAATAACTGGGATGCGGTTCTGTGAAGCAAGTGCCAAGGATAATTTTAATGTGGATGAAATATTTCTAAAACTTGTTGATGACATTCTGAAAAAGGTAAAATACTCAGGTGGTAGTTCCTCTGACCACATAAATGGTCAGTGTTTAAATAATGACTGCACATGCTTGGGAGGATGTAGAGGGCAAGTACAGACTGTCACGTGAAATTTTTGGATAACATGTAGTGGGCATGATGTAGTTCACAGACTGCTGATTGCTGTATTTCACTAATGATAAGACCCAAAAGATCCTTAAATTGAGGCTTTGGCTGACAGTGAACTCTTGAAATTAGTTCTTTGTGCTGAGTCCTATGCAGATGACTGTTACAGGTGATTTTTCTTTTCTTTAAGATGCCACTGGATGTTATAAGAAATGAGTTGTCCAACAGTATCCTGTCCCTGCAACCAGAGCCAGAAATCCCACCAGAACTGCCTCCTCCAAGGCCACATGTCCGTTGCTGTTGACTTGTTACTTCCTACAGAGTGAAAAATAGGAGCGGGAGGGTAAAGAAAGTATCTGTACTACTCTGCACTACAATCATTTGGCAGTTTCTCGTTGCACTTTGTTATTCAAGTCAGAGCTACACACTAACTTGTAAATATGCAAATATGCAATCCTATGTAGGATTCAACTATAACATTATTACCCCTCTCCCTCACAATGATGTTTTGTTCATTGCCCCAGTGTTATAAATACTGTACAGTCGTTGGGGGTTTGCCACACATCCAGTTGAGGAGAAGGAGAAATGAAATCTATACCTATTCTTGACATAAATGTTGTAATAGTTCTTTGTTATTATAAACAGGCAGGCAGAAGCTCTTCTGGTATGAAGATAAGTATACGGTGCTTTGCTAACTATTTTAAAGACAAATTTTTTAAAAACAGAGGACTTTATGTACAAAGCTTCCATAATCGGCGTTACGTTTCCTTTTAATGTAGTGAAAACTTTTTGGCTGTAGCATCCTCTGCTGACTGGATTTATTGAAAAGCTAAGTTTAATTTTTGGCAGTCTTCTATTTATTTTGTTTAATGCTGCACCCTTCCTTTGTGTACCAAGACATCACATCTGGTGCAGATCTAAGATTGCACTTTGAAATAGCCTATATAATTTTCTGCATAAACATAAACTTGGGTTACAAGAATCACTAAGTTTCAATAAAAGAATGGATATATATTCAAGCTCTAAAAGAAGGTATAAAAAGCAATGCTGCTGTCCTAGACAAATTCTTAAAAGAAAAAAAAAATTAAGATGATACTTTTCCTGTGTTAAGGAATATATATGTGTATTTTTGTCTGGACATCTGTAGGGTTGGGGGGAAGGGAACGTAAGGTAAAATTATTTTCTTTCCTAATGATGGAAATTATTCCCATCAAGCAAATATTGTGTTAGGATTTTGTCTGATAATTAACTTGTGAATTATATCTTTGGTATATCTTTTATTAAATGCACTGTTTAGTTTAGCTGTGATAAATCAGTAGATACATATTTGAATAACTTGGTGTGTCCTGAATGTTGTGGTATTGAAAAACATTGTGGTCTTTCTAAACTAATGAAGTGCAAATAAAATTTTGTATTTATGAATGACAGTGGAACTGCACCTGTTATTAGAATGGCAAGTATCAAGTGATGGGTAAAAGGTAGAATCTGGAATATGGAACAACACTTGTTTTAATTTTGTTATGGTTTAATTTTCCGTTTGACAGTTCTTTAGGTGTAGGCAGAGGAGCAGCAGATGTCAGGTGTTCACCTTGATCACTGCTCTGTTGGGAGAGCAGCTCATGACCTAGCCCAGCTCATATCTTCAAATAGCATGTGACTGCCTGTCATGCTGTCTTAGCAGGTGGTCGCCAGACTATTAATTACACAGACAACACAAGTATGAACCAGTCTTTTTTACACTACAGCTTCTCTACTTCACGTTCTCTGGTGCTGGAACACATTTTGTCACTTTTGCCACTCTTCTAGCCAAAACGCTGGCGCTGAACAGTAAGGCATACCACTGACTTAAACAGCTTCTCTCTGTTTTATGGGAGAAAAAAGATACAACAAACTGTTAACATTAAAAAAAAAGAAAAAAAAACGGAAAAAAAAAAAAAAAAAAAAAAAAAAAAAAACGGAAAAAAAAAAAAGAAAAAAAAAAAACCAAAACCACACCAAAAAAAGAGCCCTTATTTCAGTGAGTAAGCTCTGACAGTATGAATACAATACCATGCAGGTCTTAAGCACACCTGGATTTCTACTGACAAATTAAGGAAAGCATGGTTGATATTTGTGTCTTCTGCCACCTTGTGCCTAAACAGTTTGCTTTTTTTCATAGTAAACTTACAGTTTGCTATCATACTGGCAAGGTAAAATAAATTTCTAAAGCACTTCTATGAGTTCTGATGACACTGTGGGCAATAACAAGGAAGGGAATCTTATGGAAAATGGATTTTAACTTGACAACCGTTTTATTTTAGCTGATTTGTTTTTATTTGTACTTAGAAACTTGTGATTTTTTTTCCTGCAGTTTTTGAATTTAATAAAAATTAAGACATTTGACTTAGATAAACTTTCTTTTTGTAGTTCTGTGCTGTTTGTATATAGGCAGATTGGGATCTCAGTCTCTTGTACCAAAAATTAAAAACTATTGCATTTGAGAAGGACATATTTATGTGAGTCTTTGAGTGTATTTGATTATTTATTGGAAATCATAAAAATTTCCGGAAACCTGTTTGCTTTGCATCCATTATACTATGAAGAGGGTTTTGGGTTTTGATTTTATCTCTGCAAATTTTATATGAGTCAAACCCACTGCATTTATGTCCTTGCTGCACCTGGCAGCCATTTGTGGTGTGATGCAGAAAGAGGGGTGGGAAAAGAAAGTTATTCATGCTGCTCCCTTGCCTCATACGGAAGTTCAGCAGTCAGCCCAACCTTTGTTGACATCTAATGATGGACTGTTTGAATGGTCTGCACAACCACTGAGAGAGATCACAGGATGGAAAGAAAAAGAGAAGGTGGCACTAGCTACAGCTCTTTTCTATTGCTGTGTTAGCAGATCGCTGTTCTTTAGAAGCCCTGGTTAAGGGGGTCCCATTCCCACTCTTCAGGGAGTGTGTGGGTTTGTTTCCTTCTAATACATGCTTTACCACTTAATTCATCAGATGCTGCTGAGGTCCTCTCGTCCCTGGTAGTTTCTTCATGATGGAAAAATTACACGGGAGTGTCTTTTGGTAAGCAGAAATCACAGGAGTCAGAAATAGGATAGTAACACCTGCTCTGAAGCAGTGATGGTTTCTTGACTTTCTTGAATCACAGAAATAATAAAATATTGAAAAAACTGTGGATAGATTGTGGCTACTGAATGGTGGTTTGCCACTGATTTCAATGTAGTTAGGATTTAGTCCAGTAAATTCCAGAAATTATATTATGTCCAGTTAGCACTGTGTCTTGTACCAAAACCAAAGTTTATAAAGAGACTGAAATAATGTTTGATTGTCTCTAAACTTTTAGACCTGAACTATAGTGAGCATTCAGTCAGTGGGTTGAGTTAACAGATCATTTCTTCAGAAATGAACAACAGGAACATAGGAAGACTGGAAATTTCTCTTTTGTCTACTGATCACAGGATGGGGAAAAAATAAAAACCACTGGTTTATCTGAATGTCTCAAATGATGCACTGTTGCTAGAGGAATAGTGACAGTCACATCTTCCTTTCAGTAGATGTTCTTCTCCTTCAGAGCAGAGATACACAACTGGTGTCAACATTTGGTACTTCTGATAAAGGAAGACCAGAAGAAGGTGGAAAAAAAAAGGATTGGAAGTTAAAATACCAAATCTAAACCTCCCCTAATTTAGATTGAGGCCATCTCCTCCTGTTCTGTTACTTGGGAAAAGAAGCTGACACTCACTTGGCTACAACCCCTTTCAGGTAGTGGTAGCAAACGTCCCTGCTGAACCTCCACTTCTCCAGCCTAAACAATCCCTGGTCTCTCAGCCACTCCTCATAAGACCTGTGCTCCATCCCCTTCACCAGCTCACTTGCCCTTTTCTGGGCACACTCCAACACGTCAAGGTCTTTCTTGATGTGAAACTGAACACAGGATTCAAGGTGCAACCTCACCAGTGCAGACTATAGAGGGACAATCACTGCCATGATCCTACTGGCCACGCTGTTCCTGATACAGGCCAGGATACCATTGGCCTTCTTGGCCTCCAAGGCACACTGATGGCTCACGTTCAGCCGCTGTCAACCAGCACATGGAGGTCCTTTTCCACGGGACAGCTCTCCAGCCACTCTTCCCCAAGCCTGTAGCATGGCATGGGCTTGTTACGACCTCAGTCCAGAACTGGCATTTTGCCTTTTTGAACCTCATTCCATTGGCCTCAGCCCATCAATCCATTGTGTCCAAATCCCTCTGTAGAGCCTTGCTGCCCTCCAGCTGATCAACACTCCTGCCCACCTTGGTGTCATCTCCACACTGACTGAGGGTGCACTCAATTCCCTCATCCAGATCATCAATGAAGACTGGCCCCAACACTGAGCCTTGGAGAACCCCATTAGTGACTGGCTGCCAGCTGGGTGCAGCACCATTCACTACCACTCTGGGCCCAGCCATCCAGCCAGTTCTTAACCCAGTGAAGATGCACCTGTCCAAGCCATGAGCAGCCAGTTTCACCAGGAGAATGCTGTGGGACAGTGTCAAAGTCTTTATGAAGTCCAGGTATACAACATCCAGAGCCGGTCCCTCACCCACGGGGCACGTCATCTTGTCATGGAAGGATATTGCATTAGTCAAGCAGGACCTGCCTTTCATACACTTATGCTGGCTGTCCTCTATGTTCTGTGTGATGGCACTAAAGATGATCTGCTCCATGGCCTTCCCTGGCACTGAGGACAGACTGACAGGACTGTAGTTCCCTAGATCCTGCTTCTGGCCTTAGCTGTAGGCTGTCTCACCTCCTGTCAACTGGGACCTCCATGGTCAGCCAGGACTGCTGATAAATGACAAAGTGACCCATTGAACTCTCCTGCCAGCTACCTCAGGACCCTTGGGTTGATCCCATCGCTTCTGATAGACTTGTGTGTATCTAAGTGGTGGAGCACGATTCTAACTCTCCCTTTGGATTTTGGGGGCTCTCCATTCTGCTCTCCATCCCATTCTTCCAGCTCTGGTGGCTGGGTACCCAGAAAACAAATGGCCTTACTATTAAAGACTGAGGCAAAGAAGGCATTAAGCACCTCAGCCTTTTCCCCATCCTTTGTCACTGTGTTTACCCAAGCATCCACTAAAGGATTGAAATTCTCCTTAGCCCTCTTTTTGCTGTGGATGGAAAGAGTTTTTATTGTCTTCTATGGCAGTAGCCATATTAAGTTCTAACTGGGCTTTGGCCCTTCTAATTTTTTCCCTGTATAACCTATGACACCCTTGTAGTCCTCCTTAGTTGCCTGTCCCTTCTTCCAAAGGCCATAAACTCTCCATTTTCTTCCTGAGCTTCAGCCAAAGCTCCCTGTTCAGCTAGACCAGTCTTCCCTGCTGGCTTGTCTTGCAGCACAGGGGATGGCCTGCTCTTGTGGCTTTAAGATTGCCTTCTGGAAGCACGTCCAGCCTTCCTGGATTCCTTTACCCTTCAAGACTGCCTCCCAAGGGTCTCAGTCAACCAGAGATTAAATTAATCTGTAATTTATTATACCACACTGAAGGACAAAGAATCTCTGGCAGCAAAGTGCATACCTTAATTGGTTTGCCTTTTTATCGTTGTTTGTGAAAGGGCTATCATAAAGTAATCGTTACTTAGAGTGCTAGATTTAAGAGGGATTGGAAATTTGGTGAGTCTTTTTGACTTTGGCAAGGATTTCTAGTTAATCCAGTTAGCCATGGAAACCAGTAGCTGCTTACAGTCCAGTGCTATTGTTTTTCTAAATGGGGCTGTTCTGCTAGCTGTCAGTGCTAGCATCAGCTCTGGGATCCTTTTGTTCCATGCCATTACCTGCTTCATGTCAGAATCTCACTAGTTTGGAAGATTTATAGCAGGTGCGTTTCTGAGGTGGGAAGGAAAGCAAGGTACATAGGAAAAGGGGAACAGAGCTACCAAGCTAGTAAAGAACATGAACAAAAACCTCTTGTTTAGACAAGGAATGGGAAATGCAGTCTGTTTCCATCTTGGTCACTTTCCTGTACTGGGAGTTCATTCTCATGAGTTCATCTCTGCAGTCTGTGAAAGACAAAAAGAAACTGCAGCAACCAGCATGAATTCATTCTCCCTTCTTGCGTTGGCAGTTTTTCATTCAGTGGAAAGAGTAGTAACTTTGCTGAAGCAAAGAATCCTTTCCCAGGAATGGAAAGAGCTCATTATTGTCCTGGTGGCAGGTATAGTCATACTTTGGGGAGAAAAGGCACAAATACTTGGACTGTGCCTTTCAAATTACTGCCATTGTTTATACAGATTCTTGATTGTGCCGATTGCAACTCTTCCTTTTGAAACAGTTTAAATGAGTCAATTGGAGATGTTAGTCCTTAGCATTTTTTATTTCTTGTTGAAAGATGTAAAACCTGTAGTTTTTAAAGAGTTGAATTTTCTCTGTCCTAACTAGTTGTCAGAATTGCTGCATTAAATGTAGCATTTGTTCATCTTTCTCTTCCTTCTGGCTTCTTAGAACATTTCAAACGATCAGATACAAAAGTGACGTAAATATGTTCACACTAAAGAATGAAAAGCTGAGGAGTCAGAGTTCATATTAGGCTGAAAGAAGTTTCGAGTACTATGAGGTTTTCTGGCATGGCTTGAAATTCCTGACAGGGCAGCGCACTGGTGGAGGTTGTCCATTAGGGGTCAGTGAAGCTCCGCCAGTGGAGGTGTTCCCTGCCCTGTCGGATGAAGGGAACCCTTTTCACTGCTTCCTACTGATTAAATGTCTCTTTCGTCAAAACTCCTGCTTTTTCCAAAGCAGCAGCTTAAAGTATAATAGTGATGTATAGCTGTGGGTGCTAAAAATATTGCCAAAGAAATGCACGAGTGTGTTGTTTCGGTACAAGAAGGAAGTACCGAAGGATTAAAAAGACACTTTTCTTTCTGTATGCAATGTTGTGTTTGCTTAAGTGTCTATTCGGACAGAAAGAATATTTTTAGCTAACTTCCAGTGATCTGCATGCTAGGTGCAATCTGTTGTACTTCTTGAAGATCCCCTTCAATATCTTGTTCAAAAATTACTAAGTATCCAGATGGGCCGTCTTAAATTCCTAATAAATGAATCAAAATGTACCCCAAAAGCATCAGTGTGATTTATTACTTTTCTTTCTGTCAGGACTCATAATATCTTTTTTCATACTTTTTTTTTTTTTTTTGGACAATTTTAGAATTTTACGTCAGTCTGGCCAAGTGCCAGCCCTTGCAAAAGAATCCAACTTCCTCTAGATCCTAAGAGATAGTTATGAAATTTTTTATTTTAGTTATGTTTGAATTTTTATTTCCTGAAGATGATTTTGGCTCTTAGAAAGGAGGAATCCTGTTTGGTGTTGACTGTGATTTTTGTTGTCATGAGGGAATTAAGATACTTTTTAAAATTAAAATTGTTATATTTTCCTGTAACCCAGATTCCTTATCATGTTCTCTAAAGCCTTATTATGTGGCATTTAAAGATTATAAAAATTTACTGTATGTGTTTCAGTGTGTTAGTACACACAGTTGTACAGACACCTTCCCTATCTGGCGTAAGATTTTGAGTCCCTAAAAGCTGGCTGGTACTGAAGAGGGCAATCAGGTACTTTTCTCAGGCATAGTAATGCAAACAGTAGCAACATAAACACAGGCTTTATGGAACTGTCCGAGCTTGCCTGAAAAGAGGGAAGGAAGGCAGTAGGACAGCCAAAATGTGTTACCTGCCATATTACGAAATTGCTTTATCCTACAGGTTTCTGACTACAGTCCTTCTTGAAAGTTACTGCAGCTGCCCCTAATGGAGTCTTAGTGGCATATCAAGAGGGGGACAAAATGCAAAGAGCTCTAATAACCACTGGAAGAAAGAGGAGACCAGAAAATCCATCCGCTGCCAGTGATGACCTCTGCATAAGGGCATTGCTGTCTTTGCTCCAACGCAGTTTTGATTTTAAAGAAAAGAGAAATGGAAGGGGCTTCTCGAGCCTCATTAATTTAATCCCCTGTGTTACAGACGAACATTAAATGGAGACTTTTTCATAACTGCAATCCTCAAATAAGCAAGGATTTAAAGAAAATAAACTTTGTCCCCTGATGGGCAGGAAATCTTGATGATAAACTTCTGCTGTCCCCGAGCTAATGAATCATAATAGCAAAATGGATTTTTCTTCCAAGATTTGGTCCGATTGCTTGCATTTTTTTAGACCCATGTGGTTTATTGATATCTTCAATATACTGTAGTAGCAAGTGCTACAGCATAACAATACACTGTGGGGAAAAGAGCTTCTCTTTATTTTGAATTTATTATCTGCTAATTTGTTTCATCCCCCAGCGTTCTCTTACCAGAAGAAACAGATGAACAATTGTTTCCTTTTCACCATTTCTATGCTAAAATAACTTACCGTAATTCTAAGATCTTTTATCAAATATTTCCATCAGTCATATCCTTTACAGTCTTGGCAAGCCCTTTTATCTTCAGTTCTTCCTGTTATTGAATCCATTTCATACCTTTAAACATCCTTACAGCCCTTGTCTGTACATATTTTCTTTTACCAGCTCTTTTCAAGAAGGCCAGCACTGCTTTCAAAAATGGGTTTTCAACATTGCTTTACACAATAGCTTTTTATAATTTAATCAGCAGTTTTACCAGAAGAGGACTTTTGTCCCATGGTGCCTTAGTATCTCTAAGAACCTTCACAACCTGAGGGATGTGGTTGAATGGCTTTTATAAATCTAGGTAAATTAGATCAAGTGCATCTCCCTTTTCGTGCAGTCTGTGATTGCTTGATATTACAGATATTCTTTCATGACATTTTTCTACACGTCTTATATTATTTGATTACAATATCTACCAACTATCCCAAATCAGTGTCACTCCAACGTCCCTTATAGAACTTTCTTCCATGGAATGTGTGTGGGAGGACAGACAAGATGGGTGGGTTTTGCACAAGATGTGTATAGTCACCGCTCTAGGGAAAGCACAGGCAGCTTGCACTGTTTCTGTCATCTTAAGAGCAGACTGAAAGCAAGTGAAAATCCCCATGTTGACACATTTAGAACTTTAGCTTGGTTACATTTAACTTCCACTACTGGGGGTGTTCCGGATGCAAATCTGTACTCAAATAACTCGCCTTTGCAGGTTTTAGTGAACTCTGTGCATCCAGACATGGATTACTCAAAATGGATTACAACAAAATACATCTTAATTGAAATCAATTTGTTATTCTCAAGATCTTGTTATAAGCAAAAATGGGGACAAGCCTTACTTGAGAAGCCAAGAATTTATTGTTCATCTAATTGACATTTTAGTAGACTTAAGTAAAATGCAATAAACAGTTACTTCAAATTGTCCAGTTACTAAATTTCACAGTCCCAATTATCTTGCTAAATTAATATTTCTCACTGTATTAAAAAAACAAAAAAATCAATTTAAATTGTTGCAGAGAAAAGCACACAAGCACACACATTGAGTGGAGTGTGATGCTGATGACCGGATTTCCTCCTCTTTGCCTAGAGGAATACGATGCTGGCAACTTCTTCCTCACTCTAGGTTCCACTTGGGGCTATTTTTGTGTTTGCTGACACTTTATTAGACCTTGCTCTTTTTTTTACTGGTCTGCAAGTACATTACATCTGCGTTTAC
Source organism: Empidonax traillii (assembly GCF_003031625.1). NCBI lineage: Eukaryota > Metazoa > Chordata > Aves > Passeriformes > Tyrannidae > Empidonax > Empidonax traillii. Next base: position 386,037 of record NW_020955293.1, on the reverse strand, counting down.
GATACGCAGTGCATTTTACGTGTGTTGGGTAATGCCTTTTACTCTCTTTACTCCTAACTCTGGTTTTGCCCAGCTCCAAATTGTGAGTATCTTTTACTTACCATTGGTGAGTACTTGCATCCCTAGTGTTATCCCAAGCCCCCTCTTATCAGTCCAGGACCGATTTGTCTAGATCACATCAGGTGTTTGCACTTCAAAGGCCTTTGTTGTCAATACCTTGCTGTTGTTCCTATGTATTTGCACTGGTTGTTTTATGTTTGAGTCCCAAATACATCATTCTACATAGAATAACCAACCACTATAAAACTAGTACATCACATGATTAAAATATGCAAAATTACACAGAATGGATAGTATGTGGTCTGATCATTAGAAAAAATAAAATGTTGTTAAATCTAAGCAAGCTAAACCAAGGTTTCCAGTCAGGCTGAGACAAGTTTAACCAAGGAGAACCAGAGAACTAGTCAAACATCAGATTAAAGACATCACTTACAACAGAAAGATTATCAAAATAACATATTGTTTTCTCTAGGTAGCTGTAGATCCTCTGTAGGTGCCTTCTTGCAAGGCACCACCAAATTAAAACAGGAGAAAGTTATGTATACTTATGGGATGCTGTGTCAATCATAACGAGCGATGTGATCCAAAATGAGCAGCACTGTCGAACTGCATTAGTGCTGGACATTGCTAGGTCAGGGATTTCTCTGGCCTTGCTCTGGTCTGGCCTCAGGCAGTGATGCCAATAGTAGCCAGGATTTGTTACCCGCACTCCTGAAGAACAGCTTCTGGTTTAGACTCTTCTAGTAGAAAACCTCTTCATAAACCACGAAGTTCTATGATGTGAACCAAAGTGCAGAAAGAGGGAATGATCCTGATCTGAATTAAAACACTAACATAGGTATGCCTTGTATGAGTTCAGAACTGTGGTGTTCAAGGTCTTAAGTGGCATTTTTACTTACTGGAGCATCTTCAGGTATCAAAGAAGAAAAGTAAACACTGGAACCAGGGAACTAGACAAAACAAGAGAAATCTGAGAGGAATATGAAATTTCATGATAAATTCACTCAGACAGCTAGTGAGAGATTTCTGCAAGGGCAGTGATGAGATATTAAATGTAAATGCAAGAGACCAGGGTCATCCACACTTTGATCAAGATGAAAAATGGAAAAGCACTGTCCACACGTCTGGAAAAACATACAGTCATGGTTCAATGGGAGGAAAAAAGTGGAAAGTAACAATGTTGAAAGACAAGTATACTTCAAACTGAATCTCATTTTCTTAGATGCAGTCCTTATTTGTGATGTCTTGATTTCTTTTTTGACAGCTGGGGCAAGGAACACTAGGCTATGTTAAATGCCAGCTCGCCTCTTGAATTACAAAAGGCAGGGAGAAAAACAAGATCTGATTCTGTGGTGAAACCATCCGCTCAGAAAATGCTGTTCAATGCAAAAGTAATAACTGCATGCTATTAACTGTAACCGTAAACCTGAGCTAATATAATGTGGTGTTTATTCCCACTGAGTGGGCTCCTGTGAGTCTGATCTTTTGCATCTCCTTAATCCCTGCACATGCTACTTTATGCATTTTCCTTTCTGACACTCCAGCTTTACTACCTGCTGTCTGTGTGCCACATGCAATTTTGGTAAGCGTGCAGGATTAGATTTTTAGCAGTAGTTAGCACTGGCTGGCATTTGCATGCTACCCGCATTCAGTTCAGTTACTGGCTGTGCACAGGGCAGTAATTGCAGTTTCACGAAGCTAAGGTTAATGAGTAAATTGAGTTTTATGTTTTCCTGGGTCATAAGATACTGATGGATAAAATGTATTTGTGTAGGAGATATTTAAATTGTGGCAGTTGTGCTAGACTGTGCTAACAGCTCATAAAGAAAGTTTAGGTGTCTGCTGAAATTGAAAATGTCGCTGATAATGAAACCCAAAGGAGAATGGAAGACAGCTGTTCTGTCCAGTTCCACTTCTCTTTTCCCAACAAATGGACACAGCATGCAATTTGATCAGTGAGCAAAAGCAAACTTCAGTTTCTCTGCAATAAGAACAACTTTTGCTCTGTATTGCACGGCTCTAAATAAGCATCATAAGTAAATATTACTGTTTGAGAGACAAAAACAAAAAAGCAAACAAACAAAAAAAAAAAAGGGGGTTGTAGGGGTCTAAATGAAAATAAGACATTTGCCTCCAGGTGCCTGTCCATCTCTGGATAGGTCAGAAAGCAATCCCTGCGCTACATTAGTTATCGGCTTGATCAACAGTCATCAGGCTTGATTAATTGAATCAGTCATCCAAGTCTAATCAGCTACCATCTAGAAACTGAATTCCCATCAAATCAATATGGACCCTTTTTGTACTTTTCAGTTTTTTAAAAAACTTTAGGAAGGCAGTGGTTTCAGAGAAAGTCTAACTTGTCCCAGCTCTGCCATGAGAGGAAGGGGTTATGCTGCAGTAATGGCTTTCTGGAAGTTGTGTGTCCTTTAAGGCACCACATCTTTCTATTATAGCAAAACATAAGAGTAATTAAAACTAATAAGAGGGAGAATGCAAATGTAAGTAGGTATGTGGGACAGTGAAAACCTCATACCTCAAATGTTGCACACCGGGCAGTAATTCAGCTGAGGGTCAGATCTACCCTGTGTTGCTTGGGGCATTCAATGCCTCATGCTTTCCGTCTCTACCTCTCCTCCATCCCCTGGGAGGGGCTTCAGTGAAGAGAGACCTCAGGGAGCTGGACCTGTTTCCTTCCTCCTCTGGCACACTGCAAGTGTAGCATGTCTGCTCAGCCTCATCTTTGATCTCCCTTAAAAGCTCTTCATTAGAAAGTATGTCTCAGCCATGGCTAGCACCTTGACCTCTCCCCTGCGTGCATGACCCATTGTGTCCCCTTCTTGCTCCTTTAACCCTGTACAAGGCTGTGTTAAGGAGGGCTTGCAAGCTCAGTTACCACTTATCTGGGCTTTAACTGCTGGGTGTGCTTGGCCACTGTTACTTTAGGGAAGAGAATTAGAGGAGCATTTGAGGAGAAAACAAAGAATGGATAAGGGGTGGGTGTATGTCACAAGTAGATTGAATTTAGATGAGAGAGTGAAAGGGGAGAATTTATATGGGAGAGCAAAGGAAAAAGACACAAGACTAATCCAACAAATATTAATGGGGTACTAGGAGAGGTAATTGTGCTCCTTAGCATTAAACCTGTATTGTCAGCCTGTCAGAATTAGTGGGGGAGATGCCTACCTTGTCAGCACTAGCTGAGCCGAGCTCCTGGTGTGCCCAAATGAACCATCAAACAGCCTCTTGCCAGTCAGAAGGGGGGCAGCTGAGCACTGCACAAGCTGCACACCAGTGCTCCTCTGGCAACCCTAGTAAGCAAGCAGGGCTCAGATGCTTGGGTCAGGATCCAAGGAGCTGTCACATGAAAGTCTCATGCACATTTTATACCTACAGGATGGGACTGCCAGGAGCCTCCAGAGCACTGCTGCAGTGGGAGCAGAGGAATTAGAAAGGATGGGATGGAAGGAAGGAAAGGAGGGAGGAAGGAAGGAAGGAATGAAAGAGCGGACAGGCTGAAATGGAAGAGAGATACTGATACAAATGTTGATCATATTAGAAAGCCAACAAAATCATTAGCGTATGAGTGAAAGCATCTTTCAACTAGAGACCGCCTGTATGTACTATGGTTGTTTCTAAAATATATATGTAGGGTTACTTCTGTGGTGGCACAGAAAACTAGCCCTCAGCTTTTGTTGAAAGTATGTCAATTACACCAGTAAAACTGCTTTTCCTAGTACTGCAATATTTGACATGACATTCCCATGTGATGAGCAAGACAGTAGAACCAAAAGGGAGATACATTAATGTAGGTAAGTATTTTCTACATTGGTGTCCTGGTTTCAGCTGGGTTAAAGTTAATTTTCTTTCTAGTAGATGGTACAGTACTGTGTTTTGAATTTAGTATGAAAGTAACATGGATAACACACTGATATTTTCAATTGTTGCTGAACAACTTTGAGTAAGTCAAGGACTTTTCAGCTTCTCATGCCCTACCAGAAGTTGGGAGGGGACACATCCAGGACAGTTGACCCCAGCTGACCCAAGGGATGTCCCACGCCATATGGCATCGTGCTCACTATATAAACTGGGAGGGGAAGCTGGCTGCTCAGGAGCTGGCCTGGGTACCTGTTGGTTGGTGGTGAGCTATTGCATTGTGCAACACTTGATTTGTATATTCTCATTCTTTTATCATGACTATTATTTACTTCCTTTTCTTTTCCATTAAACTGCCTTTATCACAACCTATGGGTTTGAATCTTCCTGTTCTCTCCCCTGTTCCACTGTCAGGGGGACAGTGACTGAGTGGCTGTGTGGTGCTTAGTTGGCAGCTGGGGTTAAACCACAACAATTGGATGAACCTACTTACAGACCATTACATTATACTTTCTTGTTCGTCCCCTGTGGATGGCCAAGCACCTTAGCATATGTCAGGTAGTTTGAAAATGTTGCTGGTGTTCAGAAGGGTAGTGTCCTTGAGCACTCACCTCTGGTAGGGCTGTAATTAGGCAATTCCTCAAGCTCTGAATTGGATTCATGAGAGCATTTTCTCCCATCTATTTATAGTTTATGGTAATGCAACATAACAAAGGTGTATCTTGGCATTTCTTTGCCTTCATACCCTTTTTTTTTTTTAGATTTCCACATAATATTACCTATATTCCACAGCCCTTCTGGTTAGATGAGGGTGATCTCTCATAATGACTAGTAGTTATTTTCTAATAATCCAAGTATTTCCATAACCAAGATGGATGTTTCTAAGGGAATGACTTACATGTGTGCTTGCAGCTGTGTTCAAAACATAGTATAGCCAAAGACTATCATGAGTGTATGTTACACACCCAAAATTCAGTTCCAAAAAGTGTTGTGGCTGCATTTTAAGACCTCGTTTTAATTCCTAGGCCTCATCATGCAAATAAAAAAAATTCTTGATGTTGCAGGATTAGTCAGTGGCAAAACCCAGTGGGAAGATGATATTTCTTCTCCCACTGAAACTGTGGGTGGAGATCTGGGTTTGCATCCTTACTCTCTGTTCTCTGTTCCTGGCCAAAGCAGAAATGGCTGGGATTGGGATTCTGAGCCTACTTAAATAACGGTTTAATAAATGTTCTGGTTTTCTCATTATACATGAGTTTCAGATCTGAGATTCAGGTGTCTCCATAGTTCTTTCCTAGGCTCTACGTGATTATATTATCTTGTGGCTCTAGTCCTGAAAAGAGTGTAATTTCATTCTCACATTTCCAGAGATTGATCTCTTCTCATTAACAATAAAAGGCCACATCACATTTCTAAAAAAAATATAGTAACATATATCTGAATTTCCTACCCATGTAAGCAGTGGAAAAATGAACAGGAGTGGGAAGGACTCATCATATCATATACTTAATTCATCTAAATCTGGATGCTTAAATTAGATTCCTCCACCAAATGGAATCAGGACAAGTTATTTCATTCACTGTTAGGAAAGCCAGGAGAGATTAGGCTCCTAATTTATTTGTCAAAACATTTGGTTGTATTTGATTATATATCAAATACGTTAAAAAGATGCCCTGAATATCTCGCTTTCTCCCCAACCTCTCAGCTTCTTAAGCTATTAACTTACTGATCTCGATGAACTTTCAGAAGTACACCAGGATGACTTCTCTTGAGCTCAAGACCAATGGGAAACAACAAAGAAACTTGAAGAAAGCCGAGATGGAAAAATTTTCAGAAAAAAAAATCCAGAGCTGAAGAGGAGGAGCAGCAGATATGCGTCACAGCCACAGGAGTGGCTGCTGCTCTCAGCCCACATGAACTGTGAGAGCCTAATGAGCAAAAGTGGCCATTCACTTCATAAATATTCCGACTGAAGGACTGAAGAAGATCGTGTTTTGAAGAACTGACTTCAGACAGTTGATTGTGTCAGGGGTAACAAGGTATTTCTGGGAGGCAAAAGTGTGACTCCAGCAGAGCAAGGTTGGCAGGGGCTGTCATGGGAAGGGCCACCAAGCCTACGGTCCTCACAAGCAGATGCCCAGCGTGCCTTGTGGGGCTGTAAGAGCTGTGACAGCCTCCCTGCCATTGGCTTCAGCACCCTAAATGTTGCAGGAACCTTTAATCTGAATCTAGCTAGATGAAAGATACTACATGTATAACTAGCAAACTTTGATTACAGTGGAGGTAGGTATCTTCAAAAATAGATGATCTTGGGAACCAAGGTCAAGATGTGATTATAAGAATTAGAGGCTTTCCTAAAAGTCCTGAGGAAAACAAGAACACAAACCGAAAAACCTATTGATTCTTCCATTTTAATCCTGATGACCAGCTACATCAAACTGATCTGCCGGGAGCCATCACAGATACATCCACAATAAAAGAAACACTGTGTGGACTGGCAGCAGACACAACAGAAAGCTTCCCAGAGGAGAGAAGAGGTAAGGAATATAGAACTGCCCTTGTCACTTCTCCTTTGGCAAATGACTAGCTCTCAAAAACCCTAATTAGGTTTCCATCTTTAAAATGTGATTTCCATTTGCTCCCTAAGGTTTAAAAATAGTGAAAAGATTTCAGCAATTGATGACACTCTCAGTTGTACTAAATTAGAGCATAGAGGAATCAGAAATTGCTGCTGTTGGTGTCACATAATAATGGTCTCTCCTTTTCTTCTTGCCCTTGCACCAGATTGCTGTTCCCCACCACCACATTCCTGTGCAGCAGCCACATACTGGAGAGGCAAATCACCCACCAGTGGTGCTCTGCGGTCAGAGTAAGTTTTCTATCACTTTTGTATTAATGTAGCCTTTGAAGCCCTTCACTCAGGTTTACCCCCAGGTCTGTACCTCCAATCTTTCCTCGTGTACACAGTATTGTGTAAAAGGAAAAAATTTTGCCTTTATAAGTGTTTTTGACCACAGGTTAACTTAACTGACTGCAATGGAAATTCTCTAGATTTGCACTGCTGCAGGCTTGGGGGATCTGTGTGTGTGGGTTATAGACTCCTTAGTTGCCTGTGGGCAGCATTGTCCTCTGACTCAGAAATATCTTTAACTTGGGGAAAAATAATATACTCCCCCAAAATTCTTGTCTTTCTCGGTTCTCAGACACAATCTCTTTAACGTTTGTCTTAACACAATTTATTGGACAAACATCAGAAAAGGCTGTTAGTTGTTTCCACTGAAATCTGTGAGTGATAAACACATCTGTTATATTCCTGTACACTAACAGGGCACATTTTTTATTAAATAGTCCCCTAATTCAAAAGCATCTCACCTGCTCTCAATATGGCAGCAATAAAAATGTAGCTATGTGCTGTGCTTCTGGCATAGTTTCAGCTCTTCCACATTACTTAAATCGTGAACATATATTCCAGTTAGCTTAGGCTTTAGGCTTTAAAAGCTCAATGTGAGTAATGAAGAGAAAGCAATCTGATTAGCTGGTGGAGCTGACTAAAAGGCACCTTCATTCCAAAGGAGCTTAAAAAAGGAATAAAGCTATATAAAATGGATTAAAGGTATAATAATAATGATAGTATCAAACAGCATAACAAAGAAAAATGTCTGCGTTCAACTGAAATTAATATTTAATAGATGGTACAGGCATGTTCATGGCTTTACAGTCTTCTGTTTTAATGATCTTAACCACAGCTTGAGGTCCTTTGTCTTATTCCCTTCTACTGATGTCAGCTGGAAGAGACAGAGATTAAAACAAGGGTAATTTCCCCATGGTCAACGCTTGGCACTATTTCTGCTTTGCTCAGCCATGAACTGAAGTTTAAAGGATGAAGTGCTGTCACTCAGACTGATTCTTCCCTCCAACCTATCTTACCAGGGTTAACCACTCAGCCAGTCACCAAGGAAACGCGTGGCTCCTTTGCCCATCTTACAGCCACCCCACAGCCTCATGTTGGGAACGTCACCATAATCTCATTAGGAGGTTGAATTTGCCATTGAAGCTTGAATTCCCCTAACAGGAGGGGAGTGGACTAATGCAATTAAGCAAATTAGTGTTTTGAGTCACTGCATGGTATCTGTCCAATACCATGAGCACAGAGTAGGTAGTTTTCTTCCTCTCTGAAAAAAAAAAAAAAAAAGGAAAACAAACAACAAAACCAACATTCCAGTTCTCTCTCCATGTTAGGTTCAGGGAAATAATGCAGTCCCCTTTCATCTGTAAAGGTCTTTACAAATGGGAAGATAATTATACACTTGACCAAAAACCTGAATTGTTTCCCTTTATTTTTCCAAATGCTCCCATCCCAGTGGTTCTGATTATTTTTATCAGTATAATGTTTATGCTTCTAAAGGTAGTTAAACCCAGAATATTTTGTTCTTCTCTTATGTGTATGTGACAGTGGTTACCAGATCAGAACAAAACTCCTGTTGATTTAAAACCTATTCTGATATGAAATGCTTTTTAAGTGCTGTGAATTACTATTTTAAAATACACCAGATTTTCAGGAGATAATTCCAGCATATTCAGTAATTCTCTAGAAAGGCAGATTTTTAAATGCCTAAGGCAGCGCTTTTCTGCCTTTTGTTGTGGGGTTTTGAGGCTAATCCAGTTCCCTCCTCCCTCCCTCACTCTGCCAAGTAAACAAAGCCGCAAGAGCAGACTGTAGCGAGAATCAGGAACCATAAATCTTTGAATAATATCCTGGCACGTGAGTTTCCAAAGGCAGCGTATTTCTCTGGGAGTACTGGGGAGAGAGAGAGGGAAGGAAGGGACCAGTGGTACCCTCCCAATGATAATGCTGCCGTCTCCATCACAGCATTTCTTCTTGGGGAGGTAGAAGATGGAATGACACGGGTAGGATCTAGGAGCTTCTTATGCATTTTGATTGCCAAAGAGCTTATGCCGCTGGCTGCTTGCTGCCTTCATCTTTGAATGGGAAAGGCAGGAATAACAAGCACATTTTAGTAGATGTTATTGTGCTACCACACATCTCCTCACAAACAAATCGCAGTCTGCCACCAGGCACTGGAGTCAGGAGGAGTGAGAACACGGGTTATTACTAAATAAGGGCATTGGTTATACACTCAACTTTATGTAATACATGGTTCCTACCATAAGCTGCTTACAAAATAGATATATATTATGTAGGCAGTATACATAGTCCCAAAGGATAGTATAATTTCAGCAGTTTTTCCTGAAAATGCAAGGGACTTCAAGACTGAGTCAGTACTGAGAATATCTGTCACAAACTTGAAAATAGAATGTATTATAGATAATGCTGCAGTTATTTGAAAAGCGTCACGAAGCTCAGTATTTCAGTGGTCACAAACTCCCAAAATGTCAGAGCTGAGCTGGTACTGAAGAGAAGCTGAAATGTGCTGAAACAGAAAATACAGGACTGAGACTTAAAAACAAAATGAGCTCTGCACTGTGATGGCACAAGCCATACAGTTTGGTTTAAAGTATTTTGATATTTATGGTATCAGATCAGAGGAGGACAAATTAAAAAAAAAAAAAAATGTTTTTAGCCCCTGACACTATCAAAAGATAGAACTGGGGGTTGAATTATTTTCCTATGTAAGTTCTTATGTAACATTACTGTAAAGTAGTCCTGGTTTGCCTACTTATTATTTTCCTTTTATCATGTTTGGATTTAAATGTAGCCCTAATCCTGCATATCCTGCTTTAAAAAGCTTAGATCCATAATGTATTGTATGGTATTCTTTAAAACGCTTTGCTCTGTAGTGTGTGGTAGCCTTCAGTTAACAATACAGATTTCAGTTCTTAACCTTACATTCGATAGCTTTGATTGGATTATATTCTTCATTTAATACAATGTAAAATTTCAAATATGCATACTAACTGAGACAAATGATACCCAGCCAAAATATTAGCATTATTTAATGTCAGTTATCAGATAAAACACGCAGTAGCAACGTAGATCTATGGGCAAATTCACCAAGATACCAAAGAATAAAAAGTAAAGCGTTATCATCTGGGAATACTGAGTTTACAGCTTATATTTTCCTATGAATTTTCCCCAATAGTTTATATTTTCCTCTATTCAGAGGAACATTACCTAGCCATTGAGATACAGACTAAGAATCTGACCTCTATCTTTGGGACTGATCTATGAGGTTGCAGGACTGTTATGATACAAATAATATGTGAAATGAAAGCATTCCTAGTCTATTCCTAATTTTGCATCAAACTAGTCAGTACATATTCTTGAAAATTCTTCAAGGGCAAAAACCATTAATGTGCCATTTTTGCCAAAAAAGAAAAAAAAAAAGAGAGATTGAAGCTGTATTTTGTATCCATCATGAAAGGCAACTCTGTTTGAAGGGATGTGAATGTGAATGGGTATTACTTGCTCTTAAGGAGGTAAGGTAGGAAAACACTACTAAGTACCCATGATTAGGTTTTCCTCGTCACTCTGTTTCATCCCACAGTGAGGTAATGAGTTCACTGAGCACGTGTTATCTTTTTCCCCCTCCTTCCCTGCTCTCTTTTTGATGGTATATTTCCTGGCAAGGAGATTTTCCGTCATGTCACACAAGGTAGTTTACACAACTCACCTCTACTACAGATCTTTATATATAGATACATAAAATATAAACCAAAATGCAGCTTTGCATCTGCATCTCTGCCTTAACCTACTGCCAGACTTAAACATAAGGTTTTCAAACTCTGCAGGCCTACGGCATCTCTCTTACCCAGATTATATTTTATGCTTGGAAAGAAGCAGGAAGCATGGGTAACCCCACGAAGCTGGGAGGATAAGACCTTAAAAATTATGCTGCAGGCAAGAAGAATTTGAAGAGAGGACTAATGTGGCCCAAAGGGCTAAGGGCATTTTAATACTTCAAATGAGCAGGAGTTAGAAGAGAAGAAAAGAGAAGAGAAAGGGGATGGAGATAAACAAAGGCAGGGACATGCTTAAGGGAAAGCATCGTAAAAGAAGAGATTCTAAATGCTGAAAATGAACCTGCCTTTTTATCCTCTTTTTGTATTTCATGTAGTCATATGAGCACAGTAGCTGTTCATCTAGACCACAGGATTCATTAATAACTTTTTTATCTTTTCTGGAGTCTGTTAAAATAGTTCATGGCTTTGCCTCCTGAAATAGTGAAGTCTTTTCTTGAATGGAAAAAGTATGGTGTTCAGAGTCAAAATTAAAGCAACTAAAGAGAGTTTACAAACTGTGATAAACTTAAAAATAATTAGCAACAAGTACAAATTTGGTAGATGTTAAAGATATTTCTTAGTCTTCAGCGGAGGAGTGTTATAAAAATAGATAAACATATCTGGAATGTGGCAACACAGATTTTTAGCACAAAAATCCAAAAGAAATGAGGAGGCAAACTGTTGTATGGCATGCAGAGACATTGCCACACCTGAATCCATTGCTGTTGACGGACAGCAAAAAGTATGAGTCTGGTGTGCATTCTTCTTCATTCGAGTGATGTCTGTCATACTGTAATGCTTTATACTATTGTTCACTGTTTATTGCTAAAGGGAAGTGTCCCAATTTTAATATCAGCACTTTGCCAGAATAAATCCCACACACCTGTTTTTTGGGAAAAATAACATTGATTCATGTAGAGAAGGTGACTAACAGCAAAGCAGAATATGGGGGAGGAAAGATAAAAATAATGGATCCTTAGTGTTCCTTTCTGTGCAGGAAGGGCTCTAGTTATGATGCAAATGATACAAAATTAATGTATCCATGAATTAAAAATGAGAGGTGGCATAAACATAAACTCACTGTTGTTGAAATGGGACTGCACTGCCGTGTTTCTCATGAATTGCTGCTCCTCAGAGCAAAGCTGCTCACCCTTAGAGGGGTGAGTGGCTTCTGCACCTCTGAACACAGAAAGCAGAAGGACATGCTCGTACGAGAGGGGTCTGTGATATGTGGGGTGGATTTGTTAGAGGCACCGCCAGCAGGTGTTGCACTCAGCCATGGTGTCTCATGGAGCCTCCACCAGCCCTTCACTCCTCCCTGCCTAACTATTCTTCATCCACTTGGAAAGGGTGTGTGTCTTCATCATTTTGCAAGCATATGCAAAAAAAGAAAAATGCTGAATACATTTTTGAAAGAATTATTTGCTCATCTCTAGTCCCCAGTCTTGCATGGGTCTAAATTTAATTTACCACAAGATTATCTATTACCTAATTTCATTAAGGTTTTCCTAGAGTTTGTCACAGTTTTAAGCCACCAGAATAGTATTTTGCTATGAGCAACTTTGGTGAATGAGGATGTTCACTTTATTTTCTAAATTGCAAATAAACAGGTTGAAATCGCCAATTGTATTGTGATACTCCCTGAGATGTTCAACAATTAACAGCTTTCCATTTTTACCAGTTATCCCTACGTACTTGCCACCTTGCTGTAAATTTTTGGCTCACGACAAGATGAATTGTCAAGAACCTCCGAAGTCAGATTTTATCAAAGCTCCTCAGAAAACTTGAAAAAAATGGTTTATTGTGCATTTCATAAGCTCTTGGTATTTAGAAGAAAGTTAGTTGTTCTGTGGAAGTCTCAGAGGCTTCATTTTATTTTTTCGAATTAATGTCTGTGCTACATCCAATGCTGAATCATCTGTACTCAGAGTGGGGCTGGTTTGTGATTTCACTTCTGTGCTGCCACCCCCTCTTGGAAGCGGAGATCTTCCTACTCTTTTTTCCCTCTGGGCTTAATCTAGTCTTACCCAAGCAGTCACAAGCTGTGCCACCATAGTCAGTGGATTTAACCTTTTGCAGGGAAACAAGCAGCAGAGCCAGCACGTACAGGGCTCCAGCTCACACTCCAGCCTGTACTCCCAGATCATTCATACGGCCCTGCCAGGGGGTAGAGGACTAAAACCCTTGCAAGAGAGCCAAGCATGTGGCAGCACAGACAGGAGAAAGAGTGGAAAACTGAACCCCAGCCCTGTTTTCTCACAACTGAGGGCTGAGGGCTACAGTCAGGGCGAGCATCTCTGCCAGCAGATGTGAAGAACATTCTCATTCCTGCCACAACAATAACACTCCTGGAACACCCACTCCATGGCATACTGGCAACAAGTGCCTGTTCTTACCGAGGGTTAGAATAAATTCATTTGGGAAGTTGCAGTGTCAGTGTAAAAAAGACAGCAGTGTGAACCTGTAATCGCTCCCAGACAAAGATACATATACAATAAACTGAGGGTTTAGTTTATCTTGTCTTTAATGTTGAAAGACCTTTGTGTGAATATTGGACCAATTATTGCACAGGTAAGGCATTCATATACATTTAACATCACAAGACTGGTCAGTGCTAGCACTGGGCTGTCACCTCACAATTTTTAATTAAGATTATTAGAGCTTTAATTCCACTGCCAGGCAAGAAATTGACAAAGAGATATTTCTTCCTTCAGAAGCTGGAGAACAGACTCCAAGCTTTCTTACAAGATAAGATTACTAGAAAACTTTTCTTCCTCCTTGTTTTTCCTGCCTTGGCAAGACACTTCAACACAGTTCTGAGCTTGACTCTGCAACCTGAAATGCACTAAATCAATTAGTTATCAGATTGTATCTTATTATTTCTAAAACACCAGCATTTCTGGTAATAAATGTAATAAATATAAAGAACTGCTTCAATCTAGCTTCAAAAAAGAAAAGTGCTGAAGTGTTGTAAAGATACAACGGGTGTCAAATTATTGAGCCTTTTTTGAAATTCTACTAGTTCAGTGCTAAGGACACTTCTTGTGTATCTACAGATGTCTGCTGATCTGAAAATATTTTTTAGTGAATACTAATTCTCTTTTTGAGTGAAAATCTTTATTGTTGAACCTCATATTACAGGTGTGAGGCAACAACACTATCCATTCTGCTTCTGATGAGAAACAAACTGTAATACACTACAAGATAAGAAAGTAAACAAAGCCTCCTCTTCAATTTCTGAACAGGAAGTGCTAGCACGTTTATTTAAATTCAAAAATTAAAGTCGATGACTTACTTACTGAAAGAGTATAGAACCCTGAACATACCACTCGCAGTGTTTTTGGTGATTTAGGTTGTGCTGAGATTGTAGTCTTTCCCCACAATCAGTGGTCCATTTTCCAAACATCCCTCTGATGTATGAAAATCAATCTTACTTGCTTATACTTTTCTTTATGTCAGGATAACACATTCCTGCTCACTGGTTCTTCTTCTTCTGGGCCTTTATTTTTTGGTGCTTAAGCACTGATGAATGAGAGTTTGCAAGTTAAAAGTCATTGATTTCTCAGCTTACTGTGAAGCCTTCTCAGATGAGTCTAAACTACACAAAGTAACTATGTGCTTGCCTCAAAGGTGCTGCATAATCAAGAGCTAGAGTGTCATATGGGGATGTGATGATGTGCCCCAAATTCAGATGGGAGAGTTGGAGAGGAAATTCCATGTGGAAACATAGGAAGTGTGAAGCAGACTTCAATAATCAGCTTTCCTAACAGAAAAGCAGATGCATTGAGGACAAAGCAACTCCTAAACCATCACAGTCAGACTATTTGTAAGAAGCAATTGTTCGGGATTTTCAGAGGCAAGAAAAAAACTAGGAAGCAACTGTCTCAAAAACCAGACTTAAATCAAAAACAGCTTTGAAGAGAACTGGCACCTAAGTCAGAGGTCCTAAAGGTTTAGGATCATTTGGAGGTAGATTAATTGAAATTACTATAAAGAGATAAAATAAAGATTATGGCATGTCTGTCCATGGCATCTTAGGAGGAATTGACGTGGGAATGAAAAAAATTTGGGATTAAGTTTCTGCTGGTAACAGCCTCCTTAGTCATGGTCAGAAAAGAAATAGTTGAAGAGGTGCTAAGGGTAGGAGGAAATAATACAGTGGGAATGAAACACTGTGGAAAAATACTGACTCTAATTGCTAAATTTGGCACAGATATATCTAGCAAGTTAATCCTACTGAATGTTTGCTATATTGGGATATTGGTTAGTTATCAGAGGTATGTGTGTGTGTGCAGAATATGATATTTTTTGCAGCTTTCTTCAGCCAACTGTACCATTAGAAATGGATAATTTATAGTATTCCGACTGATGTTTTGCTCAGTGTAAGGTGACACTTCCCTTGCAGAATATCCAAACTAATCACACTGCCAACAAACAGTCATCTTATTAGTCTGTCTCTTCAGCTTTTAAAATGTTTCCTTATTCCGTGAAATATTTCTGATGTTGATATTTTATCAAACTATATTTTGCAAACAATATATCCAGTAATGCATATCAATTTCAATAATCAGAAACTGTGAAAAGCATCCATCTTCAGTAAATAACAATTACATGACCTATCTTTCTTTTTCTTCATTGAATACCTGATAAATTAGTGCTATCTTTCTGTGCCAGCTCCCTACTGCCTATGAAGAAAGATCCAAAATGAGCTGTTCCTCTTTTGGTGCCTGTGATTAAAGACAGCCTTTGATTCTCAATGATTCTCATACTCAGGGATGCAAATAGGGCCAGCAGTAAAACTTCTACCCTGGACTTCCAGAGGGCAGGTTTCAGCCCACTCAGAAGACTGGTTCAGAGGGTACCTTGGGAAACAGCCCTTGAAAACAAAGGGGTCCAGGAGGGATGAACACGCTTCAAGAACCAAGTCTTGAATGCACAAGGGAAGGCTGTCCCAGTGTGCTGAAAGCTTCCCTGCCCCAGCCGGCAGGGAAGATGGCCAACCTGGCTGAACAGGGAGATTTTAAAGGAAATAAAGGGAAAAAAGGGCTGGCTACTCATGAAGAGTTTAGGAATATAGTTAGGTCATGGAGAAAGAAAATTAGAGACAAAGGCACAATCTGAACTCAATTTAGCCACTTCTGTTAGGGATAAAAAGAAGTGCTTCTACAAATAGCAAAAGGAGAGGCAAGGAAAACCTCCATTATTTGTTGGACATAGAGGGTAACATAGTCACCAAAGATGAGGAAAAGGCTGAGGTACTTAACACCTTCTTTGCCTCAGTTTTCAACAGTAAGATAGGCTGTCCTCAAGATAACTGGTCTCTGGAACTGGAAGACAGAGACAGGAAGCCAGATATCCTCAGTGAGTGACCTGCTGAGCCACTTGGATCCCCACAAGTCTACAGGACAGATGGGATCCATCCTAGGGTAATGAGGGAGCTGACAGAATAGCTTGCCAAGCCACTCTCCATCGTTTATCAACAGTCCTGGCTCACTGGGGAGGTCCCAGATGATTGGAAGTTGGCAAATGTCACACCAATCTACAAAAAGGGCCAGAAGGAGGACCCAGGAAACTCCAGGCCTGTCAGCCTGACCTCAGTGCCTGGCAAGGTTATGGAGCAGATCATCCTGTGTGCAATCACACAGCAGCTACAGGATGGACAAGGGATCAGACCCGGCCAGCATGGGTTTAGGAGGGGCAGGTCCTGTCTGACCAACCTGATCTCCTTTTATGATCAGATGACCAACCTGGTGGACGAGGGAAAGGCTGTGGATGTGATCTATCTGGACTTCAGCAAAGCCTTTGACATTGTCTCCCATAATATACTCCTGGAAAAACTGGCAGCCCACAGCTTGGGCAGGGGCACTCTGTGCTGGGTCAGGAACTGGAGTGCTGGTGATCCAGCTGGCGGCCAGTCACCAGTGTCAGTGCTGGGCCCAGTCCTGTTTAATACTTTTATTGATGATTTAGATGAGGGGATCGAGTGTACCATGAGCAAATTTGCAGATGACACCAAGCTGGGAGGGAGTGTTGATCTGCTGGAAGGCAGGAAGGCTCTTCAGGAACCTGGACAGACTGGAGAGAGAGTCTGATTCCAACAGGATGAGGTTCAACAAGACCAAGTGCCTAGGAGGAAATTTTTTACAGAGAGAGTAATCAGACATTGGAATGGGCTGCCCAGGGAGGTGGTGGATTCACCATTTAAGATGAGACTGGATGTGGCACTGAGTGCCATGATCTAGTAACCATGGTGGTGTTGGATCAAGAGTTGGACTTGATGATCTCAGAGGTCTTTTCCAATCAGGTTGATTCTAAAATTCTGTGATTCTCGAATTATTTAGTCTCTTCCTTTTGCATCCAGGGGTTCAAAACAGTGAAATGTTTTATGACTTTCAAGGTATTGACTGAGCATAGTTACCACCTCCCCCTCCCCCCAAAAAAACACCTGGATTGAACTGTACCTGTAGCATTTAGGGGTTAACCAGGAACAAAAGAAGCTGTATCAATTCTACTTTAAAAGAGAGACTTGTGGAAAGGCAATAAATGATCCCTGGAAAATGAGTGGCACACAGTGCTGTGCTAGCAGATCCTAAGTACTTGTGCCTGAAATGTGGAGCAGATGATAAATTTTAAAGTGTGCATGTNAACTGCATGTTTGCTTTGTTACATTCTAAAATGGGCAGTAACTCTTCTGGCAAAGTATGTGCTCCTAGTATTTGAGGTTCACAGATGCCCCTTAGTATGATGGCATAATATATTAATTTTTGAAGGTTTTTTTCCCATTGGACATGAAAGAGAAATTGTATACACTTGGAAACAATCACCTGTAACAGGGTTGTAGATTTCAGTCTGGGCAGGGCTGGAGGAATTGGGAGAGGGGGTACCTCTGTGCTGGGGAAGGAAAGGATGCCTCACCTATAGGAACACCTTCTGCTTGCACAGGGAGACCCAAGCTCTCCCCCCCAGCAAGGTTGCAAGAGCTGTGTTTGCTTCCCAGCCTGAGCCTGATCCCAGGAGGTTTCACACATGCAGACACAAAGGCTTAGCACCAGCAGGAATTACTGATAGCAGTCAGTGGGCCCCAACAGCCCCTTGGTATCTGGGGGTTTGGTCTTTAATTCCTGCAGTCTGAGGAAGGCTTCAAAGCCATACTTCCCGCTTGCTGCCCTGCCACATGGTCATCAGGCCCTCTGCAAGAGGTGAGGTCCTGCTGTTCTCTCATCAAAGATATGTTTTGTATGGACTCCAGTCCCTATCAGAAATCCCTACAGAAAGCATTAGTGGTGACCATACGATACCTAGGGGCTCCGTTGCTGTCTCCGAGTGAGCAGGCATGGACACGTACAAGGCAAAAGCTCTGCTCATCCCGGGAACTTTATGGCCAAAATTAAGATTACCAACAGAGTTATGAGTCTGTGGGTTTGGGTGATGGGGTTTGGGGGATGACAGTTTTGGATTAATGTGCCTTAAGTCTCCCGACACTTTTCTTCTACTACTAAAGTCCCTTATACGACCTAGTCACATAATTATTTCCATTCCCTGATTGAATTATGGCAATTAGTAATATTGTTACTGTAGGACAGAAGCTCCAGTAAAGAACTGAGACCTTTAATAATCACGTTTTGTACAAATAAGGAGCAAGCAGTGACAATCTAGGTATAACTCCTGGGACCAGGAATAATGGGACCAGGAATAAAGCTTTAAAAAAGGTCTTTGGGGCTTTGAATTCTCCAGGGAGAGAGAGCAGTTGACAGAGAGATTGAAAAAAAAAAAAAAAAAAAAAAAAAAAAAAAAAAAAAAAAAAAAAAAAAAAAAAAAAAAAAAAAAAAAAAGGGACTTGTGAGCTTGGAGATGTCACACATTTTTTTTGTTGAAGCTATGCCTCGTTGCTGTTGTTAACGTGTCACTGTAACACCTGCTGGCCCTGATTAGGATTCCTCTGGGATGGTATAATCACAGAGCACAACGTGGCCACAAGGAAATTACAGCTCATGATCTGCAACATATAAAGGGGCAATAATGATAGACTCAACCAGACTGATGCTGGTTTATCCATACATATGGCCTGCATGGATGCATTTGTGTCCTCATTTACTATTTTGATTTAGCTCTGTAAACATCAGTGCTCCCTTATAACTCCAAGCCTGGCCATTATAAGTTGGCTGCTTTTATGGTGTCATTGAAGAAGATCTCAAATAGGGATTTGAAATAGGAGAAAATAACAGCTTAGGCTACTGTAAGCTGGGCTGGCTGAGGGAAAAATTTACATTTAGATTGAGCCTCTTCACATCTTCTCTAAGCAATTGTAAACTCTCTCGTGCCTCAGCCCTAGAAAAGAATTTAGACAGTCCTGCACTGCCAAAACCGGTGTCTTATGCTTTGTAAGACGTGCGATAGCTCATCTAAGTAGTCAGGCTTAGCATCTACTTTTCATAATTATTTGTGCAAATACAACTCAGTTATCAAATGTCAGCAATAATCAGACAAAGGATATCAGCATTGCCAAAATAAATGTGTCGTAAAAGTGTTATGTCTCATTATTTGTATTATTCAACCAACACCCAGACGTCCTATTATGTTAAGAGCTACACAAGCATATAAGAAACCATTCCACCACGAGGGAGTGTATGACTAATTTACGATAAGAGAAAACAATTGGACATTACAAGCAAATAAAGAGAGAGGAGAATTAGGGTGGTCATGATAGCCTGTGACTGCATGTTCCTATGAGAACCATTAGCAAGTTTTAAGTAGAGGAAAAAATGGTTTGATATAAATAAATAAGTAATATGATAACAGTAATCCTTACTGGGCATTTGCCTAACCCAGTGGAGATTTCTGTGGTATGTACTTAGCTTTCATATTAGGGTCTTATTCTCATTCACACCATGCCTATTTACACGATTCTTGGAGGGATCTCCAAATGGCATCGCTCAGACAGCAGAGGACAGAGGAACACAGCCAAAATACTACAGCTGGCCTCATACCACACAAATCTGCCATCTGCACCCCGCCGTGCACGTGCCTGGGGAGGGTTACAGGGGCTGCATTTCTTTGTTATTAAATGCTTTGTACTGCCAACACAACATAAAAGGATCTTGGTGTGACTGAGCATTTGCCTCCATCTAACATGTTCTGCTGCAGCATGTTTTCAGTGCCACAGCCCTCTTTTGTTTGCGCATTAATGTAAATAAATCACTTTATTAAGACACGTAGTTGAACTGGAGCTGCCTGGGACAGTGAACATTACTGTATGTTTCAATGAGAGGAAGATGAACAGAACACAAAGGTACATGTTTACAGAGGTATCTACTCTCCAGTCTCCTTTCTGATCTGAGGTCACTCTGCCATGTCAGGGGCCTTTAATTATTCTGAGTCTCCATTTATCAACGGCAACTCCTCAGAAGTCAGGATGAGTTTTGGTCCTCTTTGCCTGCAGGAGGTTGTGGTCTGTGATGGACAGTGATATAACAAGACATCGTAAACATAAAGCATTTAGCAGCTGAAACAAAGTATTTAGTGGGGGGGAAAGATAAATAAGATTTTTAAAATACATTTATTCATGTATTTGTACTGTAAAATTTACAAGGTAACCACAAGAAACTGGGCTCTGTCAGGCACTCAAGTGTCTCAGATTAATTCTCCAAGACAATTCCCAGCCTTTTGTGAATGTGCTCCTTTTTTCACTTTCCTAATTCTTTTCCCCTCCAGTGCAAAGAAGCCTGGCACTGTCCCTCAGCTATTGTTTGTAGAAAAGTGGCTTATCTTGAGCCATACTTTTCCTTTCATTTTCCTTTTGAATTGAACCGTTCTGTTCATGGGGCAAAGTCAAAACAGGGTACTCATAAATTATCACAGAGCAGTTCCCCTTTCATCACAGACATAAACACATTGAAAATCTAATAGGTGAAGCTGGAATTCCCATATATTCTTGGAATTTATAGCCAAAAGCAAGTGAGAGTGTGGATATAGTAGCACAAAACAACCTTTCTGATACCTCTCATGTAGGACAACTTCCATAATAGTGTTTCCATAATAATTACTATTTCTCACTATGGCACTTGTCATCTCTTTCACTCTCTAGCATTCTTGTGAAGGAGAATTACATGAACTGACCAGTAGTGTATTGCCAAAAAAAAAAAAAAAAAAAAAAAAAAAAAAAAAAAAAAAAAAAAAAAAAAAAAAAAACAAAAAAAAAAAACAAAAAAAAACCACAACTCCCTCCCCCCCCAGCAAACAAGCAAACAAAAAAATGCAACTAGGAGCACAACAGCTTGTTAGGAAACACTGATAATGTGTGATGGCCTGACACAAATGCTATGTCATTAAAATGTAACTGTAGTATATATTTCATAAGCCCTTCTTCTAAATCAGCTCAGTGACTTCATATTGCTTCTGTACACTGGTTATCTCACCCAATCAAGTAAATTACTGATGCTGGCCACGGAGAGAGAATGAGGGGGCTTACACCTGTGAGCTAGTTTGTTGTATTTTCCTCTCCTCAGAGTATTTTCTGTAATTTTTAAAGGGCTTGAGCCAACTAAGTCCTCCCGGTAGCTCTAGTGGATGTACATATCGGCAACAGCAAGTGCAATCTTTACCACAAAAGGTACTTTGCCGTGTGACCTGGAAGGCACATCTTGATGCGGGAACCGAGCTGTCTGGTAACGATGCCAACGAGTGGAAAGTGTGAGCACTAACAGAAGCTAAACTTGTCAAGAGATTAAAAAAATCCACCCAACAACAGCATCACATCGCCCGCTGGCTGCCCTGGAGCAGGGCTTTCATCGCCGTCCCACTCGCGGAAGGACTACACCGCCCTGCCGAGGAGATTTATCCCTCCGCCGGGGACAGGGAGGGACCCTGGCCACCGCCCCATCTCTGCTGCCGCCCGAAGCCCCGGCTTTCTCCCGGGGGCTGGAGCCGCCCTGGAGTCCCGCCCCGCCGGCAGGCCGCTCATCACCGCGCTGTCCCGGCTGGCGCTGCCCACGCCGGCTGCCCGGGGCGGTGCCGTCGAGCTGTTCCCAGTTCCTGGAGACCTGTAAATACAGTTCTGATTTAAATGTTTGTTTGTTTTTTTTCACCTCTGCAGCCTTTACAAAGTAAGGACTACCTGTTGCGTACTCATACGGCAGCGCCAGTGCTGCTTAGTAGGAATCGTTTACCGGGAGAAGGAGGCCAGGGATGCCCGAGCGGTCCCGTCCCTTCCCCGGGCAACGCGGCCTGGCATCGGCCCCGGCCCGGCACTGCCAGCGCCAGCCGCGTGGTCTCGCCTTGGCCACCCGCGCCGTGGTGCCCGGTGCCCTCAGGCTCCAGCAGTCTCTGGGGCTTTTGCCTTTCGGCGTAATGCCTTGTGCCTAGCTGGGCGGAGGAGGGGAACCTGGAGCGCTTCAGGTTGCTGCCCTCCCAAAACCCCCGGGACTGTCCTCCCCAGGGCACGCTGCAGTCCCTGCTATTCACACGTGGGTGATCTGAGCCTCCCAAGGACTTCAGGAGCTAAGCACGCATTCACTGCCTTCGTCTGACAGATAAGGCAGCCGCCGCGGCTTCTCCAAGGTCCCGCTGCGCCCGAGCGGAGGAATCGGAAACATCCCGACCGGAGCTGCTCTACTCTCCCCATTAGGCTGTGCCTCTTTCCCACGCCTGAGCCTCTCCTCCCTTTCATTTACTCTCCAGGTGCTTTGCAAGTGTAAGGGCTGTAATTTTATATCCCCGTGCTCCAAAAGGACAGGTCCGTGCCTTTTGTAGTTTAGCCACAGCCAGGAACTTGCTGATGCCGTCGGATACGCAGCTCTGCCTCTCGGTGAACCTGTGTCTGCCTTGAGCAGAGAGATAATGCAGTGGATGTTGTTTTGCTGCTGTCAGTCCCTGGAGAGAGCGTTTTCATGAAGTCTTAGCTCGGGGAAAAAAAATAATAAACGGGCAACACTATGCAGTTCATGGTTGGGAAATTAAAATTTCTTCCAGAACGAGCTCTCTGATAGGAAGCGGCGGGCAGAGGCGCCCCTATAATAAAGCGTGCGAGGAAAGTAGTTTGCCGGGCGGGAGAGCAGCCTGGCTGGCTGACAGAGGGGGCGGATCCTGCGCACAGGCGGGCAGAGCCGCGCCGGAGCGGCCCCAGCAGCCGCGGGGCTATTTCAGGAGCCGGGCGGAGGCGGCGGCTGGAGCTGGAGCCAGGGCTGGGGGCAGCGATGGGGTTAGCGGCGCCGGTGGGCTGAGCGGGGGGCTTGCAAGTGGAAGCAGAGGCAGCCGGCAAAACACGCCTTTGCCTCGGATCGAAGGGAAAAGGATCTGTTTTTTGGTCTGCATCACAACTTGAGCAGCATCAAGCTGAGCTGGGCGGAGAGGGGAGCGGGAGGGGAAGGAGAGGGAGGAGGAGACGGCTGCCACCGGGGGATTTGGGCTCGATTTATTGAAACAAATCAGTGCTCGGGAGAGAGCGACGAAGAGGAGGAGGAGGAGGAGGAGAAGAAGGAGGAGGAGGAGGTGGTGGGGGTGGGGGGGCAGGAAGAGGGAGATCGAGAAAGAAAAGTGTGAGGGCTGTGGCTGGGAGAAGCAGAAGTGATGAGAGAGCGAGCGGGGAGGCTGGAGGAGGCTGCCCGTCCTGCCGCTGCGCCCCGCGGGGACCGCCGCTCCTGCCGCCACCGGCCGCCCCCGCGGCCGCCGCTGCCACCCCGCCACCCCCGGCCCGCGACATGGAGGCGCTGAACGGCCCCGGACCAGGGCCCGGCGACGCGCTGCGGCCACCGCCGCCACCTTCTCCCGGCCACCACCACCCGCACACCGAGAAGAAGCGGCCGCACCGCGCCCCGTCGCCCGCCAGACCCTTCCTAAAGGACCTGCACGCCCGCGCCGCCGCCAAGCCGCCGCCTGCGCCCCCCAAGTCCCCCGGCCTCCCCGCCCGGGCGCCCCCGTCGCCGCACCCGGGAGCACACCCTCCGCCCGGGGGGCTGCTGGCAGCGCCGGGCCGCCTCTCCCGCCGCCCCGCCGCCCAGGGTGGCAAGGCGGCCGCCGCCGGCACCGCCGTCGGCAGGGCGGGCGCCAAGGCCGTCCCCTGCGCCAAGCGGGCGGCCCGCGGTCCGGAGCCGGGCCCCGGCGGCCGGGGCGCGGGACGGCAGCCCGGCGGCGAGGCGGCTCCGCCGCCCGGCAAGGGCAGGAAGGCGAAGCGGGGCGCCGCGGCGGGCAGCGGCCATGCGGTGGCGGCGGCGCTGGCCCGCGTCGGCCACACGGACAGCAGCTCCGACCTCTCCGACTGCCCCTCCGAGCCGCTCTCCGACGAGCAGCGCCTGGCCCCGGCAGCCAGCAGCGACGCCGAGTCCGGCACCGGCTCCAGCGATCGCGAGCGGGAGCCGCCCGCCGCGCATCCCGCTGCTCTTCCCTCCGCGCATCCCGCCACCGAGCCGCCCCGCGCCAGCCCCGGCCCCGGGCGCGGAGCTCCGCCGGCCCCCGGCTCCCGCGGGGATGTGCTGCCTGCGGCACCGGGCGGGGGGCGAACCCCGAGCCGCGGGGAGCCGCCGCCGGCGGCCCCGGAGGAGTTGCAGCGGGAGGTGGAGGAGCTGCGCTCGGAGAACGAGTACCTCAAGGTGAGCATCGCCCGCAGACCCGCCGTGGGGAAGGGAAGGGGGCGGTAGAGGCGCGGCCCCCTCCTTCTCGGGAATGCAGGGACCGCGCTCGGGGTGGCGGGTGGATTAACGCTTCCTGGAGTCACCTCCTATGGGACCCCCCCGCCCCCACTGGGCCAAATGCCTAATTTCACCTGCGGGAGAAAGATAGGGGCAGGGAGAGCCAGCCGGGCTTCTCACCTCCCCCTCCCCACCGTGCCCCCGCGAAGCGGGACCGTTGCACGGCTTAAGGGCAGATAAGGGACTTAAACGTATGATCGTGGCTTCCTGCATCCCTGCATAGCTCGATTTGTGGGGGCTGGATGAACGTCAGTCCGGTGCAACATGTACCGCGGCAATGTTACGTTTGGTTGACGTGGTGGAAGTTCAGCAAACCCCGACTCTTTCCAGAGCACCGCAAACACTCTACTGGTTAGCAGGACTTTGCTTTCCAGGAACTGTTTTCCTTAGTATGACCCTTTAAGAAAAGCCAAAGAAACCGGTTCCTTCACTTGATGTGAAAAGGATGACAGCATTGTGCGCTTTGTTTATTGTCTTACTGTATCACTGGAAAGTAAACCCATTCGCCGTGAAGTACTAATAGAATAACAAGAGCAGCAATAAAAAAGTGTCATTGCATCCTTGTACAGGTAGAAAAATACATTTGTATGCATCCAGGCTTGGAGAAACAGAAAAGTTCAATTCAGGCATGCTCTGAGCTGGGTTGACCTGTGGGAACCTTTAGTGGGACTGTATTTATACTCTGATCTTTTGGCACAGCAAAGGAGCTACATCCATAAAGATCTATAAATAAGATAAACTGAGATAATCTCGTTACCACAGCCACTGTACCATTTGACTGCCTCTGGTGAGAACAATCTTTGTTCCCTGATTTTGGAAACACCCTGTTGTCAAGCAAAATAACCGTGGAAAGCCACATGAGTTTTACTTGAAGGACTGGAGTTTGGTGTATAACCTTGGGAGAGAAGGGTGGTAAAGATGCAGATTAGGCTTGTTAAGGGGTTTTGGCTAAGGGACAAGAAACGATGTTCAGCATAGCAAAAGGGTAACAGCAAGGGTGCTGCAAGGTTCTTTGCTGGGTCTGGTGCTGCTTTGTGAACTGGAAAAAGGAACGAGCAATGATACAGCAAAATCTTCAGATGACATTAAGTTTTTCTAGCCTAAGTCAAGCTCAGGAAAGACCAGATAGAACTCAATCATAAACTTAACTTATGAGAAATGAGTGAAAAATAAAGACAGAGGATGGGAAATGAATCTTAATAGTCAAAATCTGAAACACTTGGAGGGAAGAAGGACTGGGTATGCATTTTTCTATTTAAGTGCATTGCATTAACTCATGAGCATCATGAAAAAAAGGAGCAATGAAAATCTGCAGGCAAAAATTATATTAGATTTCAGTGGGAACTGAACAGAGAATAATGAAGAAAATCTGATAATGTTTTGTAGATCTGTAGCTGTTACACAGTGTACCTGAAATACTGTGGGCACTGCTGGTCATCTAGAAAAGGATAATAAGAGAACTAGACCAATAAAAATTATTGGCTCATAGCAGAGCTTTTATAGCACTCACTGGATGAGAAACTCTGGAGTGTGGTAGGGAAATGTAATAGTCTATAAAAAGATGAGCAGCATAGAGAACCTTTGTCTTAAGCTTCTGTTTTACTTGACAGCCCAGAAGCAAGAGGAAATGTAATAAAACTGGAATTGATAATAGGAATTGCTTTAGTAGTAGGTAACTGGCACTATTAGAAGTTGTGGGGTCCAGGAACATCTCTTTGAATTACAGGATTTGCACAAGTGTAATACTTTAACCCATTACAAAATATGTGTTAAGCCCTCTTGTTTTGTGTTGAAAGTGATTTTTAACTACAGGAAACTGAAAAAAAGAGTTTTTCTGAATTGTATAGGACTGACCACTGTTAAAATGTCCCACCTGGGAGCCTCTGTGATCATGGGACCTGGCTGACATTGGCAAGTCCTGGGTAAAAAGAACTTTATTCTGCATCATTTAAAATTTTTCACCCTGTGCAACAGTGTCTTCAGGTCTTTCACCTTGATGTCTTCATCTACAGCAATTGTGTCCCAACCCTTTTTTGATTTGGGCTATGACTTTTTCAGGCTACAATTTTTTCTGAGATCAGTAGGATAATACAGACTGCTTTCTTCCAGTGGGCATGTCCTAGTACCTGGAAAGCTATGAACGCAGACAACTGCCTGTTCTGAGGGAAATATGTACATTGTCTGCTCTCCTTGGCCCCTTGAGTGCAAGAGGTTTTAGTAGTTTTACTTCTCTCAAAATGGTTGGAGAGGTACAAAAACTATCAGGAGAATTCTCAAACCTCATTTTCCTTTCGTAGGAAAACCTGCAGATTAAAACCACAGCACTGCCTGAGTTGTTTACTTGTGGGTTTGTTCTGCGTGATTTCCACACTGGCGTGAGCTGCGTTTCTCCAGAGGGGGCTAAGGGATAACAGGGATGCTGTCAACTGTAAATAGACAAATGATTAGATAAATCCCATAAGAAACTGTTAATTATCTGATCATGGCCATGTGCCAAATTTTGTAGTTTTCACTCCTCCTTATCCCTCCCTGCAGCTGGAGTGCAGCAGTAAGTGCACATAATAAAGTCTGTTTCAGGGAAATTTAATTTTTACATAATAAGGTCTTTACTGTAACTTTTATGTCTAACACAGGTTGTAGAATATATATATTTATACACATACATGCATACATTCATGCATATATACACACACACATAGACCTAGTGCTAAAGATTACTGGAGAATAAAGGGTTCCCAGAATAAAAAAAACTGAAACAAACACAATTATTTGTTTTTATTTCTACTTACTAAGTGCTAGAAAGTCTCCCAGAATGCTTCATGGAAGCCTTTGCAGAGCAAACTCTTGTTGCTGCCAACTTCTCGGACTTCATATACCACGAGCCAGATTTCAACCTGATATCAAGTTTCCAGGACTGTCATTATTCTAGATGATACTTTGTTTCCAGCAATTGCTAACTAGCTGTAAAGCTAAGCTTGTAGGTGAAGTGGCTGAGGAGAAGTGTTTACACTGAGAAGTCTCTCTTCTACTACCTCTGTGAAGTTTCATCAGTGATTTATTTCAGTTTCAAGTATTTTTTGTGTAACATTATTTCTTCTACCTATGGGGGAAGACTATAATGCTATAGCAACATTTAAAAGGTATCACTTATCTGTTGATGTTGAAGAGAGAAATTTTGTTGTGGTGCCTCACTCTGTAGAGCCAAGAGGTCACTGATAACTGCTGCTGTGGTAGGTAAAGTTTTAGTTATTGCTAGTCAGTCCTGTTAGCAGCAAAATAATGCCCACACAAGTGATTGCTTTTCAAGATTACTTTGAAGTTTCCAGCACGTGGAGAATTGTCATGCACTGTGCAAATCTTTGGGAAACTTGAAAAGAAGCTCTTTGTGGTATAAAGCCCTCTAAAGGGTGAGGGATCTTGAGAAAGAGGGCCCAAATTTTAGCAATTAACCACATTATTGCTTTGTTTCAGCCAAACTTTAATTTAGGCTGTTTTAATTAAATAAGCATACCAGCAGAAGCTGGTGTTTTAGTCACAACACATGCCCTTTTTCTTTACATCCTTCATGGCTATAATGTGAAAGCAGCCTCCTACATTAGGTATGACACTCCCTACAGCCTTTACAACGAAACTGGTGCTTGCCGTGCTTTGATTTACCTGGCCTTCTCTTTGTGATTGTGTTGGAGTAAGTTCAGTATGCCAGAAATGCTGCTACAATGTGGACTAACACAAAAATACATTCTCAGCTATCTTTGATTGTTTAGATATCAGTCTTATTTATCTTGTTTTGTCTTTCTTCTTTCTGTATTCATTTGTATCTGTGACATATTCCAGATATAAGTTGAATAAAGGACCACGCCAGTCCTGTTCTTCCCCTCTGATACACTCAAGGACATTCATGTTTGTTTAAAATCACAATGTGTGTCTTATGAGGATACAGTGTATTTCTTGACTCCTGTTACCTCTTGGAGTGTAGGCTTGAGCTGAACTCACAAGAAGTAATCCCACCATTTCTTTTATTAACCTGCAGGAACTTGTGGATGTCAAAGAGTTTTGCAGAGAAAAAGTGATGCAAAGTGATGGGACCAATTTTTTTGTGTTTCGTGACAATTTCCAGGTGTAGCAAAATAAAGCTTTTAGCTCCCATCTCCACTTGACATGCTGCTTTTCCCACCTGGTGACTGGCAGTCCCAAAGAGAAGGTGATAATCCTGCCTAGGGCACAAAACCTGCATGGCCGGGCTGGGCCAGAGGGGAGGTCAGCTGTTGGAGAGAAATGTCACTTTGGGGAAGAATAGCGAGGCCATGTGCCTTGTTAGCCCCAGCTGTGTCCCTCTCAGCCCCTGCCCTGCCTGGAGGGGTTTAGCTGTGTGATGCACCAGGCAATAGCTTGCCTTGGTGGCCATCAATAGATGCTATCAATGTTGCACCAGCCAGACGAGCGCTCAAACAGCTTCATCAGCGCCAGCCCAGGAAGTGTTGAAACAATACCGTAGCTGATGCTTGAATGAAGCAGAAAAGCTGCCAGATGCTCCTCTTGCTCTCAGATCCCACAAATTTAAACCAGCCCTGCAGTCAACAGGTGCTCACGGTCCTACAATTTTTTTAGTTCTCATCTTGTTTTGTGCACAAGCTTCAAACAACATCAGACTGGTGCATGACTTGTAAAGCAGCTTGATTTGAGAGCTATATAATAACATAAGGGGCCCGGGGACTTCAGGTTCATTAACATATTTTGCAAGAGGCAAAAATTATGGTTGTTGCTTTCTTCCCAATCAAAGCCTTTTAGAGCATATTCATCCCTACTGCAGTTCTGCTGTAAAGTGATACGGGGGATGTGTTTATTCCTTAGCAGCAGCATCTCCTACATACAGACAGTTTGAGATATTTAAAATACAAAAACAGAGATTACGTAAAATCACAGTTCATGAATCTTGGATTCATCAAGGGTTTTCTAGAAGCTCTGGATTCACCAGTGCAACAGCAGCTACCCACATAATTTCCACTCTTCCTCCCTTCTTCACTCTCCATTTCATTAAATATATATTAAATAATTTTCTATTTAGAAAATAGTACTGACATAATCTATACATATGACTTTTGGCTAAATTAATAAACCCATTCTTTATATAGACAACTGAATTTCATGTTTCATTTGCATTTTCTTGAATACTATAGAGTTTATTGGTTTTGTGTGTTTTCATCTTCCTAGTTTGCAGATATTTCTGAGTTACTCTAAAACTTAGGGACACTGATGTGCTCTAATTCACTGGAGCCTAAAAACTTTGCTAATATGCATAACTATAAACATATAGTAATAAATCCAGTATCCATGTATATTTTTATGCTATTTTTTGCATGTCTTTTCTCCCTAATAATATTTTTTTTTTCAACTAGTGATTGGGTTCCACTATTTAGTCTCTATTCAAGCTCTAAGAGCTTTTTCTATTTTAGCCAGTAATTGAGCTCAGTGAGGGTAGATCATTAGGCTGACCTAAATGCAACCAGTGCTGGTGCCCCCACCTCTGTCTTTATATGCAGTTTAGGGGTCTTGCTTTGGACTGCATTTAGTCTAGCTGCTTGAACAAAACATCCCCATTGTGCATACATTTTACAGTTGTCCAGAGGACTCAAACAATGGAGCAGATTTGGTGCACCCTTGGAGCATAGGTCTCTGTTTATTTCATTTTGGAGGGAATCTGTTTCTTGCATGCTCTGTGGGCAGAATGAGTGTGCAGTTGGTGGAGATGACTGGAAATTTACTTTCAAACCTGGATCATAACCAGACTGGTCAGTAGACACAGCCCATTAGTTGTACAAGTGTTCCTGGTCATTTCAGTGGGAATGACTCAGATGGCAATGGGTTACTTAGTGTAATAGCTGCACTTCTTTCTCTTTTTTTTTTTTTTTTTTTTTTTTTTTTTTTGGTCCCAAGAATCACAAACAAGGCATATTCCTGTAATTTATCCTTAATTATACTTCATTACAAATAAAATCAATAATAAACAAGCATGTCATCAGTAAAGGTATTAATGAGATAATGGCTTCTCTTCTGACAGGCAAGTCTTCAATTTGCACAGTACAGATGAGAAATGACCCATCAGTATGTATTTGGGCTACACAGTGATGGAAACTGCACACAGGCTTTCCCCTTTTAGCCAGTTCACCTTGGCAGGTGACCCTAGGCTTGGTAAATTGACAAGGAAATAGGGAATCCTAATTTTGTTGCTTTTGCAATGAAGTCTGGAGGAATCCTGCAAAAATCAGCTACTTAAGTATGACCCTGCATTCAGGGCTATGAATCTCAGGTGAGTGATTCCTATCACACTCCTAATAGCTGGCGATTAGGAAGTCATTTGGGCCAAGCACATGAAATCATAAGCAGTTAGACTCAGGAGCTGGTGCAACTTGGATTTCTATTGCAAATTTGTGAAGAGCTGCCAGTGTCCCAAACTTCCCTTTGGTCTTTTCTGGTGACTAGGGTGACATAAGGAAAGAAAAGCAGTTTAGATTTTTTTCTAAACAAAATTCTTTCTTTCAGGAGTCTCTGCCTGGTGCTGTTCTTACTGAAAGTAATCGCATAATTACCACTAAATTAAAAGGGATGAAGAGGAGACTCTCAGCCCCTATAGGAATGTACAGCAGAGTGAAGCTTCTGGTGCCAGCACTTAACATCCCAATTTCAATTGCCGCTTTGGGGTGCTGGAGCAGGTCCTCCCTGTTTAGGAAGGGAGCAGGCTCTCCATTTTTAGATGAACAAAGAGGGATGGCCGCTTTCTTACTTGTTTGTTGTAATTACTTTTAAGTGCCTATTCCAATCTCTTTCTTCAGTTTTACAATATTAAAATCCACAATATGAAGCTCAATACTTCCTGAGAGAGAGCTTTAATTCTCTCTCGCAATAATAATAGTGGTAAGAACAATACATTTTAATGAAGTCAAGGATTTGGGTTATCTGGTATTTCCATCTGCCTTGCAGACAGAGCATCCTTTTTTTGCAAACTACTATGTTTGGCGTTTTCAAGGTTTTGGCTTTGCTGCATTTACCTTTGATTGCACAAATGATTGACATGTTTTCCTTCAAAGTAGCAGATTTGCCAGTCTAGTAACTAGGACCATCATAGCTTCAGTTATAATTTTCCCCTCCACGGGTCTTTAATCTAGCTTCCTTCATTTTCTGTGCATGGATCACTTTAGAAGAGGAGCTTAAGCTGTTCTGGCTTTCTAGGTCCAATCGTAACAGTTTTAACTTAAGAGATGGTAACATAAGGTTTCAGTGTCTAAGGCAGAATCACAAGTATTTCCCAAGGAGTATTTCACAAGTATTTCCCAACCTGTTTCGGACCCTTTTCATTGGTTTTGTGGCCTGTATTGAAAGCAAGATTATGTCTTCATTTTAACTAAAAATTAAACTGTGTAAAAGGTTATCCCAGTAGGCATAATTGTGTGCTGACTGACATACAAAATCTGAGCCAGATTTTCCAGAGGTGATATGTTCCTGTATTTATATATATATATAAAGACATAAAAATAGGACTTCATGCTGCTACTCAAAAAGATTTAATCTGTCTGATTTAATCGGGGTGTTTTTCTCTCTGGGCCGGACAGACTAGGTATGTCCAAGCCCCAGGCACTGCAGTAATACAGCAGAAAATGGGCTGATGCTGCATGCAGCCTGTACAGTGAGATTTCTGCTCCTTATTCAGTCAAAACTGTTTGTGCCCTTGTGTTTGTGTGTATGTTGCCTTGTTTTAAAGCTCCTCCAAAGGATGCTGAATCTCTAAATAGAAGGAGCTGAGACACAGTCTGAGTTCTACGTGAAAGGTTTCAGAGCAGAAAGAAAATGAAGTGTGGAAAAGAAACTCAATTCAGTCAAATAATATGACAGGAGAACTGTGTGAGGTTTTTGAAGTACAGTTCCTTCATTGTATCATAAATTTTAGTTTATCTGCAAAATTACACTAGAGAAAAGCAAACTGGTATTTATAACCAAAACTAGAGGCAAGCATAGAAAAAAAAAATATAAATTACTGACTTATCAGAGTTGCGCTGGTAAGAGAGATGGAGAAAACTTTGGTTTTCCAGGAGGTTAAAGACAGTCCTGTCTTTTGAAACATAGCTCATGCCAATGCTTGCAATTCTTTGGGGAACTTCTTTGGTGGGAGGAAAGACACTGGATTCAAGTCTCCAAATGACACAGTGACTTTTAACGCTGGGAGAACTCCCATGCCTACAGAGGGAATTTGGGAATATTCAGTTTCAATGGGATGATTGTTTCAGGGACGGGGTTGTTTAAAATTATCTGAGTTTCACTTTCCAAATTAGGTTGCAATACATGCTTTGAAATCAAATCTTATTTATTATATGTCTCTAAAAACCAACCAGATTTACTAATTACAAAACCTGATAAAGATAAGAAGGAAATTTGAGATAAGCAATAACATTATAATTGCAGGCCACTTTATACATGAAATCCATTGCTTAGTTCTTAAACATAAGCATCAGATTATAAACCAGATCCCATTAATTTGGTGATGGCAGTTGGGTTTTTTTATTATGCATTTGTATTCCAAAATTTTAATTTACAACCAAATTACTAATCTACCATTAGCATTCTGAAGATGATATTAAAAACGTAATGGAACCTAAATCTAGTGGAGGTAAATTCAACACCTGAGTCTGCAGACAGCCCTAAGAAATAACTCTGATCCTGTTCATCCCAGAGGGCTGTACTTCTGGTACGAGTACCTTAGCCACAATACCTACTTTATAAATTGGAAATGCAAAAGTTTTTCTTAGGTTCAAAAGCCACTGCTGCTCTCTAATCAGTTTCTAAAACTTCGACATTTTCTTCTGCGTCTCTATCTTCACTGGGTAAACTTTTACTTAAACTCTTGAAAGTGTCTATGTATGTGAAGGATAGTGATAAGTGTGTTCATAGAAAAGAAAAGCAGGTCTTGTCCCCGGTTTGCTCAAGTATGCATAGCTACACACTTCTTTTTAAAAATATACATCATTTATCAAAACTTCACCAGTGTGTTCTCTGTAAACTGGCCAGAGTATTTGGACGGTATTGTGTCCTGAGGAGGACTAGGTAGGGCCTGGACCTTAAATTGTTTTGGAAGAATCCTGCTGGGTTGGATCTGCAGAGCTCATTTGCTTCCTCGCCGTCTGCTGTTTGTGCTTAATTAATGTATTTGAAACTTCTGAGGATGTCATTGCTG
Organism: Empidonax traillii; assembly: GCF_003031625.1. Lineage (NCBI taxonomy): Eukaryota > Metazoa > Chordata > Aves > Passeriformes > Tyrannidae > Empidonax > Empidonax traillii. The sequence goes on along the minus strand of NW_020955293.1, from coordinate 352,458 downwards.
CAAGGGTAACCTTGGTGACTGTGCTTGCACTATTCCTTCTCAGACAGTGTATGGTGTGAGCATGATCCAGAACCCTTCAGCTTATTCATCCACACAAACATCCTGCTCCTGCACCTGTCCCAGAAAGACTGTGGGGACAGGATGCCCCTGCAGCAGAAATCTGAATATATTGAGAATGTACGGTGGTATAGTGGGCATGTGAGAAAACCCCTTTGTCCTCTCGGAGCATCCAGGGAGAACTGTGTAGAGTCCCAGGTGGGCTGTACTGGTGGAGCAAAGCCTCACTGGTGAGCCCAGAGTTGTAATTTTGGAAATCACAGTCCTTGTGAGCACTCAAAATTTGGTTTATGCTGTCTCAACTTACTGAAATTAAACCATAGCTGTATAAATACTGGAGTTTTTATGCATGCATGGGATTTTGGTAAGAATAATGATATAATTCTAAGGTAACTATGCTAACAAGGCTAAAGAAGTTCTATCTTCCTTTGGTCAGGACTGCTCAGAGACAAGATCTGCCCCACATTTGTTACCAAAGCTCCAGTGAACCAAGATTAATACATCAGTCTGGTTAGGGCATGGGAAGGGGGAATGGTTGAGAGAACTGTCAAGAGAGTGTAGCAGACTTGTTCATGTAGGGTCTGGTCAGGGATGGTTCAGCCAGGGGCAGAGGGGCTTTATCAAAGGTACTAACTTCATAGCAGTGCCCTCTCCACCTGAGACAAGTGTGAAATGTTCTCTTGCCACCTTTGGTATTTCAAGTGTGAAATGCTCTCCAGCCAGCCTTGGTATTTCAAGTGTCATTTACATATCTGAAGTGAGGTGACAGTGCAGCTAACCCCAGTGCAAGTTCTCCTGGAATTTTATTTAAACTATTCTTTCCACGGAAAGTTTGGTCTTTATATCAAATGCCATTTTAAAGAAATCAATATAAATACAAGTCATCAAATACAAAAATTAATAGTTAATTTCAAATATTCTCGTCCTGGCTCTTTTTCTTGATTTTTCCCTCCAACTTTGTTCAGAGACTGTAGAGTCACATTTTTTCTCTCATGCAGTAGTGTAATATCTTGTACCCCTGTGCTTGGAAGACTTTTATAACAGTTCTAGCTCTGGAGCTTCAGTCATGCACAGATTAAACAAATGGGAATGATGGAGCTTATCCTGTTCAGCCGCAAATCTTTAAATCTGACTTTAGCGTGCATGTGCCACTCATGGTATAATGTGGAATTGGGGCAGTTCATGATGCTCAGGAAAGAGTGACCAGGTTATTCCCATGGGCACAAGGTTTTTTTTGTCCCCGTGGTCCTGTTATTGAAATGCGTGTGCACACAACAAACCCCAGTTTCTCTTGCACACAACCTATGTGTCATGAAGCCTGTGCATAATGCTAGGCTCGGGTGGGACAGCATTTTTATATGGAGCAGTTCAGTATTTGTAAAGATTTATTAAATTTTTCAAGGGACAATTTCATTTTTGGGAAGTGCTGGTTGTTAAAAAGGCAAATGTCACAGAGAGGCTGAGGTACTTGGTTGAGTAGGTTTACTTTAGTCTCAATAAAGCAAGGAAACAGTTCAAATTGTACTATACATAATACTGTAAAAGTATTATTCACTTCTAAGTGGAGATGGTAAAATGAAGGTGTTACCTGTATCAGGAGACAGATAAGCAACTGATCTGCTTTTTATAACACTTAAAGCAATTGTAAGAGATATGGCAAGTATTCATTGATTTAGTTCAGCACAGTTAGTCAATGTTGGGTTAAAACTTCTGTTCCTGTGACTTCTGGAGCTGCATGTTGCAATCTGTATCACTCCATTAATATGGTATCCTAGCGAGCATGTTTCCTATTTTGCTCCCATGGGTGAGATTTAGAGGTATGATGGAGCACTGTTTTGAATTCTCACAGGATGAGCTGGATGAACTTCGGGCTGAAATGGAAGAAATGCGTGACAGCTATTTAGAGGAAGATGTTTACCAGCTGCAGGAGCTCCGGCGAGAGCTGGACCGGGCAAACAAGAATTGCCGCATTCTGCAATATCGTCTCAGGAAAGCAGAACAGAAAAGCCTGAAAGTTGCACAAACAGGGCATGTGGATGGAGAGCTCATTAGGAGCCTGGAACAAGATTTAAAGGTGGGTTGAGTGATTCATATTCATGGCAAAAGCCACGATGTGGCTCTTTGCAATGGAAGTGAGGGTGACACATGAAACAAGCAGTAGTTCTCCAAATGTCAGGACCAATTTCCTTCTGCTGTGGTGGAGAACAAATATTAAACTTATCATCATAAAAAGGTGTGTCACTGAGTAAAAAAACATGTGTTTAGATTCAAAATGAAAGAAATACAGTCAAGTTACATTTGAACCTTTGAAAAATTTAAAGGATCTTGTTTTACTGAAAACCTTAGCTTAGCAATACTGCATAAACAAAACTTGATACCTTTTTCCAACTCATGCCATTTCCTTTCTTTTCGCTTCTTGTTTATGCCAAATAACTTGAAAAGAAAACCCTAGTCAGAGTTGCGTTTCTTAGTGTCTTATGAGTTACTTGTAACAGTAACAGACTTATAATAGTAAGGCAGACAGAGAATCAAAATGCTCTTACTATAAAAACACAAATCCATGTAAAAATCGTATTCATCCTGAAACAGCTTTTATATTTTTCAGAAATGTTTCCCTCAAGACCAAGTTAGGCTTAGTATAGTCACCATGTTTGTCTAGCTTTACTCATCTTTCTTAATATTATCTTGTAGCTGTTTTTAAAATATATTCTGTAGAGAAGGACTGCTTGCCACTAGAATTATTAAGCATTTTGTACTTAAAAATGCAAAACATTAACTCTTCTGAAACTGGAATGATTTGTTGTCAGCAGTGGTAATGAAAGTAACACATCAAGTCATCAAACCTTTTAAAATATCAGACCTAATTTTGTCTTTTATGATAAAAACCAAATTATAACCTTGTAACAATAGAAATTATACACTACTCAGTAAAAATCTTGCACACATATTTGAGTGATAGATATATTGGGTGGTTTTAAATAGTTTGCTTTTGTTTTGCTGACTTCTTGTAATTCCATAATTCATCATTTTATATGATGTATCTCCTTTCCAAATGTTTTTGGAGTATATATCTATCTTTGTTAGGCTGGACTCAGAAGACCTAAGGTAGCATATATTTCTGTGCTTTCGTATCACTCTTGCCTAGTTGTGATTGCTGCTAGAGCGGCAAATTTGGGTGGATGACACTGTTGCATGGATGTTGCTTTGATCGATGACCTGCCAGCTTTACAGCGCAATTCCTATCTTTTGCTTATCTACGTGATATGCTGGGATTTTGATGGGCAGGTTTGGTATCTGCTCGTTTTCTCCCACTGTTCATGACATTGCCTTAGCATAATGGGGAGATGGGTAATCAAATATATTTTCATTCTGGATTTCTTTATTAGAAATGAATATTCCTTTTGGAACTTGGAAGACTCGGAGGCTTTCATCAACAGTGTCATAATTGAATTAAAAGGTTCTTGGCTTTCTAGGGCTGTAATATGCTTTTATTGTAAGAGACATACTGTAGTTGTTGCTCCCCTGGATGATCTTCATGCATTTGTGCTCTTCTGACCAGGTAGCCAAAGATGTTTCTGTCAGACTGCACCACGAGCTGGAGAGTGTGGAAGAGAAACGTGTGAAAGCAGAAGATGAAAATGAAGTCCTTCGGCAGCAAATCATTGAGGTGGAAGTATCCAAGCAGACGCTGCAAAATGAGCTGGACAAGTTAAAAGAGGTAAACAACTGTCAGGAAGGCCATGCAGAGCAATGTTGGTGGGTTAGATGGGAAATTTGATGCACAGGTGACTTAGAGTAAGTCTGACATGAAATACTTTTTAATATTGCTTGTACAATTGCCCGAAAGGTCTCCTTTGTTACATGTCTCAAATGCAGTGGTAGTTTAGAAGCAGTAGAGATGTGGATGAGTGATGCTCCAGCTTTTGTCTGTGCATTCTCACAGGACTTCTGTCCCATTTTAAACTGTCTCCTTAAACCTATCTTCCTACTAGAGCAAAACTCTTCTATTTGACTCCAGCTAGCGCTGCCTCTCCTTTGCACAGACTGGGACTTCCACCTACTTGAAAGTCAAATGAGGTGTGCATGACTTGTCTCTGAGAGGATGGTTCAGATAGGCAAGCCGCAGTTTTGGCTGGTGCTCTTCAGTGGTAACAGTGGGAGCCACCAGCATGAGCTAGACAGCAGGAATGTGGTCTGTTATGTATAAATAACATTGCACTTCAGGCACAGAAGTGCTGCCTCTTGAGAAAAGGGATCATTTCAACTGGAGCTGACACATAGTCATACTGGGGGAAGTGATGATCCTTGGAAGCAAGCGAGCTGAGGAGCAAGGGACAGTAAAGGAAAGCCAAATACTAAGCATGGCTCTTTGCTGGAGCCTACATCCCAATCTGTAGCAGTATTTCTGTTCTCTTAACAGTACAGCAGATTGGCATCTCACAGCCTCTGCTCTGTTTTAAACCAGATTGAGATAGAGCATTTAAACATAATGAGGTAAGGCATTTATCCTCTGAGCCCTGGTCAGATTTAGAGAGCTGGTGCAATTATGTGTTATTTTAATCTTTCAAACATTGCTTGCTAGTCAACTGGCACAAAGCCTGGCTCAGTTTTATAAGGACAACCCCTATTTAATTTCTCTTGCATTTGAGTTATCAGTAGTCCAGTCCAAGAGTTTTGGAGCATTTTGTACCTAACAGAACAGATCATCAGCTGGTATAAATATCAGTGTTGCTTAGATTACTTATGAACTTGACACAAAAGATAAAGTCTGCATGATGTTTTAGCTATTCTTCTTTCTCAATATTATTTGTGAACGCTCTGCTTAATGGACATGATACCATGTTACAGGGTATGCAGTCTATATTTCATACAAAAATACCATCTCATTCACAGTCCTGAACATATTGCTTGTTGTTGATTAACATGCAGGTCCACTAGGTCTACTTGGTCATCTTTGGGATTAAGCAGTTTAGGAAATTAAACTGTGGGTGAGCAGTGGAGAAAAAAAAAATGGTCCAGCAGTGCTGAAGTCTCAAGGTAGCTCTAACCAGTCCGAATTTACCTTGCTGCTTAGACTGCTGCAGTCTACCCGTGCTGGGAAACTCCACTGACTCTGCTGTTTCTCTGCTGCATTGCAAGGCAAAGTGAATGCACCCTTACTTTGGAAGCAGGCTTTGCACCCTAAGAGGCAACATCTGGAGGGGAGCTAAGGAAAGGGAAAGATAGCAGGTAGAATGATGGGATGCATTCTGCTGATCTGGAGATACAGCAGGGCACAAGATGTATCATGAGATGTAGTAGTAGTAGTAGTAGAGATAGTCTGGTTTCTTAGGCCATGAGTTGTGGTTTCTCTGGCAGTCGAAGTTTCGCAAGGTCACAGTAGGTGAGAAGATGGAGGTTTGAGTCCTTGGCAGGTCACACCAGGACAGATGAGCCAAAAGCTGGAGAAACACATCAATGTGAGTGTCAGATAAGTATGTGTTTGCAATGTTGTCGACATTGCTAAAAGAAAAATGAAATTAGTCTTAACTCAAGATGCGCTCAAACAACTACCAGAAGCAATGCCTCCTTAGGAACATTTAAAATGTACAAAGCTCCAAAGGAATGCATTGTAGATATGCTAGTGGGAAAGCTAGTGCTCTACATATCAGGAGAAAAGTGACCCAAAGGCCACGTAGCTTCTTCCCAATCCACCCTGACTATACATGTTGTCTATCTAAAGGCTGACAGTTAGAAGGAGCATTTTTCCTAACCAGTCCTGGAGCATTGCCTGAGGCCTAGTTAGACAGTATTTGCTCTCTGATGTAGCTCACTGCAAACATATGCTCATTTTCTTTAATATTCTTGACTATTCTCAGCCCTTTTCCTTTATCATCCTCCGATAAACAAAAAGGTTTTCTCACATCCACATTCATGTTTATTACTTAATTCAGTGCTAGTTTCTGCTTTCGCTTGCTGTACAATTCCCTGGGGTTCAGTTTCTCACTGCAGTAGATGGCATATATGTTAATTACCTTCAACGTGTTTTGCATGCTGAAATGTCTTTAGTAATTGTACACATCTCTGAAAGCCACTCTTTCTTTAAAGCCACCTTTAGTTTTTATCATAATCTCTTGAAGAATTCCTAACATTTATCATATTTAGTGCTGTTGCATATTTTTTATCCCAGTATCGGTTTTCATCTCCTGTGATACTTTCAACAGGACTTTTTTGGCGTAAAATGCGTACAGACTCATTCTATCTAAATAAAATTCTGATTTCCTTAAGAAAGAAGCCTTACAAGTTTAACTGGGAAATTATTTTTTGCCTCCTACTGACCATGTAATTTCAAGTTGTTTTAATAAATAGGTATGAGATAGACTTTCCTCTTTTGCCACTAAATAATATTTGTCAGTGAGTCTTACCTTTACAAACAATCCTTCACAGTTCTTCCCTCCCCTCCCTTCTCCTTTTGCTAAAGCACTTCTCTCCTCAGTCCCAGATGCTTCTGGATTCCCATTTCATGACATACTTGCAGAAGCTTATCAAAATCTATCAAAAGCACATCTAGACTCTTGTTTTGTTCTGGTATCTGCAAATACTCCCCATCATCAAAATATTCTGATTTTCACTGAAAGTTTGAGTAAGGAGAGCTCACATACTCAGTGAGTCACAGATTTTTTTAGGATAATGCCACTTCTTTTCCTTTATTTATTTATTTATTTATTTATTTATTTATTTATTTATTTATAAGAGTGCCCTATCCCTTCAGCCTTTTGCTGCATTTCCTGTGTTTTGAGCTAAGGTATGAATTGCTAAGGATGTGTAATGAATGCTTGTGAATTTTATCCAATTCTGATGTCTTCCAGTTAGACATCATTCTTCTCTGAATGACTTCTCAGCATCCTGGCATTCACTTCCCTTACTCATGCCACTCCTTTTTTTTCAGTCTTGTTAGCCAAAAGATAACACGGTGCTTTCTTTTCCCATAATACTTCATATGGGTTTTTTTCAGATATTATTTGTTTATCACGGTGTAGGTTCATCATCTGCTACTCTTGCCTGAAGTACTTCCACGGATTCTTTTAAAGCTGCTTCTTTCACTGGGTAATGATGTTTTCTCACTGAATATTTTTTAACTTTACTGACTGTACTAGGTTTTTCTGTTTCAGTCTAACTGTTGCAGCACTGTGGTTCATTGAATGTTTTGCATGATTACATTCACCTACTTTTTCAGTTTCCCTTTTTCATATCTTCCCTTTCTTCCTTTTTTTTTTTCTGTGAACTTTTCAACAGGTTTTGGGCTGCCATCTGATACTTTTTTGTGGCATCCTCCCTCAGAGCTTCAGAGTTTTCCTACTGCTGTGAGCAGTTCTTTGTAGCATATCCTGGAATGTCTCTGAGAACTGTCCCTTCTAGGAATTTGCTAGGATATTGTGTGACTTACGAAAGCTGCTTCCTCCTTACAACTTTAGAAGCAAAGGCAGTGTGCCCTCACAGATTCAATAAGTACACATATCCCTGCCAAGGCTTGCTTGCTTTTTTCTCTTGTTGTCTGGGTTATTAACATTGCCATTTGAGTCAATATGCTGCCAGGGGAGAAAAAAAATTACTCCATCACTAACAAATTACCTCAGCAACATATCTGCAACTTTCATTTCCCCCTTCCTAATATCCTAATGCACCTCCTGAGAAATATGGGTGTATATTAAGAATTTCTCTCAGTCAACCAACCAGCGAGCATTCAGAACACTTTTTTCCAAAGTTTCCTTTCCTTTGCATCAATGCAAAATCCTGAGCAACTCTCTTTCGAGCATCTACAAAACCAGAACTTTTCTGAAAGGCTTGACAATAGCAAGTGGATTTTCTTTGAGAACTGAACATCTTCACTCAACATCTAACTCATCCAAAACATCAATTCCTTGGAGCCACTGGGGCATCTTAAAGGAACTTCTTCCTTAGATTTTCTCTGGAAACATATTTCACAAATAGATGATCTATTTTTAGTGTAAGTGTAAACAGCTATGAAGTCATGCTTGGCAAGTGTTGAGTGCCCTTATGTACAATGGTCATTAATTCCCCTGCAAGCAATACCTCTCAGAGTAATCCTTTCTCCAAAAAACTGCATTACTTGGGAAGAACAGACCATTTTTTCTCCTTACTATAGAAAATGCAATGAGATGGCACAGGACCTGCTCCTGTTCCTCATGGGGAGAATGAGTCAGTTGCTTATTTGCAGCTGCTAATTGTGTGTTTTCTCGTGTCCTTTGTCCGGGTTTGGTGTTTGCCAGGGTAGGGAGAAGAGGCAGAGCTGTGGCAACACTGACACTGCTGGGGAAGGGTAGTCCTGCCAGACCAGACAAAGAGACGGGAGGAGTAAGGTCAGGAATAGCAGCAGCTGAAAGATTTGATGTGAGTACTATGAAATGGTTTAGCAAGAAATGAGTGAGAATTGTGTAACTGGGAAGAAAGGGGCATTTATTTCTCGTGTGTTCTCCATACTGAGCAGGTGACAGTCTCTCTTATTGCCACTGAAAGCAGAAGGACTGGAGGGGAAGAAACCAGAGGTGTTGCTTTCTGTCTTGCAAGGACCTCTGGCATAGCAGCCACCTCCCATGTGACACTGAGATTTTCTTGGTCAGCTCCTAACTTCAGTTGACATCATTTGTGCTTTGAGCCCTCTGGATTGTTGGGACCACTAGAGACACAAGTGCCGTTCTCTGGGCATGTTCACTCAGGAGATCACTTCTAGCTGATGGAGAATAATGGCTGCAGCTCACGTTAACTGGTGTTTTTACAAGTAAGGATAGAGGCAAAATGGGAAGTCAAGAAATATGGTTCTCATTCATTTCTGCATGAGAGGAGAAAAGTAAAAATCCAGTGGCTGTTAGTAATGTCTCCAACACATGTCTCCAGGACACAGACTGAGATGAGAACCAGTACATACTATAAATGAGCTTTCTCAGGTTACCTGTGGGCTTTTTAGGGCAGTGGCATCCCTAAAGGCTCTTTCATCTAAGGCTTACTTGCTAATGGAGATGCTGTGATGCCCAAGCTTACTCTCTCCTCCTCCCCTGCAGCACCTGATTTTCACAGCACAGTTCAAGAACTGCTGCTTTTAACAGTCAAAGAAAATTTTCTGTTAAAATATCTGTTTGTTTTAACAGACTGAAAAGATGCATTCAGAAGCTTATAAAATTGATAGAGTTATAGAAGGTAAGATGAAATGTCTTTCAGGCACATTATTCAGAGAAAAATTTTGCTCCTCAGTGCATGTGCAACTACTCTGTTTAACATCGGGGTGGCAAGCATTTTGCTGATAGAACAATTCAGCTCTATAAGCAGAATACAGCAAAATGAAATCTGGAGGCTGCTGCTTAGAGCTAAGTGTGACAGTCTGATTTTCATTGCTATGAACCTTCTAAGTAGGGCATAATATATGCCAAATGTGTCTAAAGTGTAATTATTCCAATCTGAAATCACATTTTCTCTTTTTTCTCTTATATAAATACATAGATATAGTGTGAAGTGATGCACAAATGGTGAAGTAACTATTTTTAGTGAAAACACACTTGTTGGTATAAAATATTACCCATGTTTTCATTAGCTAGGACTTCATACATGTTTGTTAATGTAGCACATAATGTTTCTCAGTCATTTGTCAAATGAAATTTACTCACTGAAGTAGGGCTATGCTATCAGAAATCTTTGATTTTTGTAATGCATGACTTTTTTTAGCTATCAAGGAGTTTACATGTTGGAAAGTTTATGAGAAACAGGGCAAGATTCAAGTAACATTAAAAGGACTAAGCAAAAACACCATGTTGACTCAATAACCCTGCTTAGAACTTAATGTTTGTGGCAGTTATAAGTAATTAAGTCTTGTGCAATAATCATAACTTACCCCATTAACTGCATGAAAGTTTTACCACAGCACCATTTTGTCTCCAGTATCTTTTTTTTCACTGTGATAAATAATGAATTGGTACCTAAACCACAGTGAATGATTTATACTTGTTATGGCATTTCAGGACCTGTATAGATAGTGAAATGGCCTGTCCCTTATTGGTACCAACAAAGAGGGTGCAGGGAACATATGGGAATGGATCTGGCTGGACTTCAATAACATTGTAGTTAGGAGGCAAACTCAGTAACATGATTTTTTTCTTTTTAAAGTAATTATATTATACGTCTTTTAATACACTGCCCACTTTCTTTTTTAGAAATTTAAAAATATCTTTAAACACCTGAAATTTTCAAAGTGTTTTGAAAATTTCTTGTGCTTATAAATAAGCCCCTCCCCAAACAATATCTGCCTCTGACTTCATGATTTACCAAATAAATTGCCACAAAGCTTTGGCTACTCTTTTATTTTCTAGGTATTTGCTACCTTTCCAAACTTGTCAGCAATCATCTGATACTACTTCCAAATCTGATTATAATTTTTGAAGTGAGTGATTTTGAAATAAAGTAATAATGATTCTGCTGATCACATCCAGAATTTTGTCACATGCAAACCCCTTGTGTTACTCAGCCTGAGCAGATCACCTCATCCCAGACCCAGGCTTCCACTAACTCACCCCCTTCATTACTCCCAAATGCTTTGAAAGACCACACCTGGCCTTAGCATATGGAGAAATTATGTTTAAGTGGTGGCAGCTACAGCAGGAAAAATGACCTGCCACAGCTGCATGATTGTCCAGGTACTGATTAGTTATAAGGATACCTTCTTTTTATGGTAACCAAAATTCTTTTATGCTCTCTTGATCATGCATTTTTCTTACTACATAGCAAAAGTCTTGGTAACTAGAAGACTGCTACTTTTTCAATAGCAGAGACTGGCACGGAGATAACCTCCACGAAGCTCCAACTGTGTATCAGTCTCCCCATCCTCCACCCTGTTACCAAAAATAATCCTGCTGTCTGTCACATGGGCTTTCAGCAGTGACAGTGCAAACAAACTGTAGCCTCTGTGACATTTTCATTTTTAAAAATATGAATTTATTTTTCACTCCTTCCCTTAATTTATCTGTAACATAATTAAAGGTTTTCTTCAGCAAACCCTTGCAAAATATTGGTAGCAAATCCTTCAAGTGACGTTCTGGGGGGAAAAAAATTAATGTATGCTCTCCATATTCTAAATCACTTTTCAATGGGGGCATAAGTCCCAGGTGAAGACAGAACTCTTTGCTTTTCTTGCCAAGGTGTTGACAAGACTTTGTTTCAGGACAAGCAAACTTTTGCTGCATACTGCTGTTCTGTGAACAGAAGCTGTGATTTAAAGCTGGAATATCCACAGCTAAATGTACACTGAAGCTGATTAGGAGTATCCCACATCATTCTACTCTCTGGTGAAATTTAGATCAGGCACCACCTGGCAACAGTCCACGTGGGAAGTATCATGCAGTGTTGGGTGGAGGTGGGTACCAGGGCACTGCAGTTTCAGAGATATCTCATCCCTGCCCTTCCTGCTTTCCACCCAGGGCTCAGAGGAGCCAGCACGGATCCTGAGTGAATATAACCTTGAGCATATGAGGGAGCTCCAGCTGAAGAAGAAAGGGTATATAAACCTGTAAAAAAGCTCCCAGTGCAAGCTGGCATTGCCAGCAAACCCAGCGCCACCACTCCTGGGAGGCAACAGCTTCACTGCCGCCCTTTGGCTGGCTCACGGGGAGCAGGCACCGACTGTTTTCATCTCACATCACTGGTAACTTCATCCCAGCATCTGGAGCTCTGGGTAGCGAGATGGAAAAGAGGAAGAGGCAGTCTGTCAGGGTGAGAAGAGGAGCTTTGCGAGATGCATGGTTTCCTAACAAATTCTCCAGATTGCCTGTGGTTTTTGTTGTGATGATGCTGCATGTAGGAATATGTGTCGCATCGGAGCATTGGCAGCCATGGGGACGGCACTGTCCAGAAATGCTTAGGAAGGTGAAAAAAAATTCAGAGCTATAGATTTTTGTCCTTCTCTGAAAGGGTTAATTGATTATATCTCTTCCAAAATTAATTATTCACACTTGCTTCTCTAGCTCTATTTTTAAAAGTAGAATGTAACTTATTGCACAGATAACTTATGAATTATTAATACCGCACTACTCAAGCTGTCAGAGGATGAATGAGGAGGAAAGATCTGACCCTCTTGGAAAGTTTTGCTTTGCCACATGCTATGGCACCGTACTTACCCCTTCCCTACGCCTGGCACTGTACAGGTAAGCCTGGCTCCAAAGCTTTACTGGCTGAAAGACTGCCTAGCTTGGCAGTGCACCACACGTTGCCTGGATCTGTCAAGAAGTTCTCTGTTCCCCTGGAAGGCAAAAATGGAGTCAGTTGGTGCAAGTAGGTCAGGAAAAGGGTTTAAGTGGCAAAGAGGTGGAATTAAGCAGTTGTTAGTCTTTGAGCAAATCAACACATTTTGCTGCTCCCTGTAAATAACCTGTTTTCTCGTGCCACAGATGAGGATACTTTCACCCATCTTGCTTTTTTCAAAAACCCTATCCATGCCAAACTGGTGGCATGTGCAGTACTTCAGCCCCTTTCTCATCCCCATAGGAGTGATCCCAACACCCCCATTGGTTTTCTCAGCAGTTTTATCGGCTGGGAGCTCACTGCAAGGTCAGTGTGCTTTTTCACCCCATTCCTACGCTGAGCCTGCTGAAAAATGCCTGATACAGACAGTATCTGTTCTGTGGGAGGAAGCATGGCAAAGCCTTTGCTTGATTTAGGTTTAGGTTTGATGTGCCTTCATGTGAGAAAGCCTTAAGTTCCTTTTAGTACCCATAATGATGTTACATTCTTTCTAGAAAAATGACACAATCTGCCCCAAGGGGTACATTATTTCTGATTTCTGTGTTTCCTTTTCTTTTTACTGTATATTTTGTCAGATGGAAGCTCAAGCACAAATCGATATAAACATTACAAGATATTGTTTCTTACCTGAATATGAACATTTTAGGTCTTGCTCCAATTATAGTAGCCAGAGCTGGGGAGGGTAAATGGTGTGGGTATTTAGGGACATCAACATGATGTCTACGTGGGCAGAAGAAGTACAACGATCCATCTGAGACTGCCAGATGTACGTATTGGTCTATTTAAGGCCTCTTTCTCAGGGATCACTCCAAAATAGTTACAGTCCAATCTCTACATCGTGCTCTCTACAGTCAGCTGCACAGAGAGAAAGTGGGTCTTGTGCAGAGATTGGTGAAGGCAGCTCTCCTCATGTTGCTGTATGCAGAGTTCAGGATAAATTCCCGTCCCTGAGTTCAGTGGTGTCAAAACCAACAGACTTTGAAGGGATGAAGGAGGGAATAAAGTATTTAAATCATATGATAAAACAGTTCTAAGGCAGATGTAAATCCAGAAACCTTTAAGCTGATTTTGTCTTTAATGTTTTTCATCATGCAGAATATATTTTTCTATAAAAAGTAATTGAAGAATTTTTTTGTTCATTTCTCCTTACAGTTTTCAAGAGTCTGGTCTTTTGTAGAATCATAGAATAGTTTGAGTTGTGAGGGACCTTTAAAGGTCACTTAGTCCAACTTACCTGCAATGAACAGGGACATCTTCAACTAGATCAGGTTGTTCAGAGCCCCAGTCTGACCTTCAGTGTTTTCAGGGATGGGACATCTACCACCTCTCTGGGAAACCTGTTTCAGTATTTCACCACCCTAATAATAAAAAAATTCTTCCTTATGTCCAATCTAAGTCTACCCTCTATTAGATAAAAATCTTTACACTTTGTCCTATTGCAACAGGCCTTACTAAAAAGTCTGTCCCTATTGTTTTTAGACCCCTTTAATTTTAAAGGGCTGCCAGAAGGTCTCCCCAGAGTCTTTTCTTCTCCAGGATGAACAACCCCAACTTTCTCAGCCTGTCTCTGGGGCTGAGAGAGGTCTCTGGCCCTCTGATCACCTTCAGGGCCCTCCTCTGGACTCTCTCCACCTGGTCCATGTCTTTCCTGTGCTGAGGACCACAGAACTGGATGCAGCACTCCAGGTGGGGTCTCACCAGACTGGAGTAGAAAGGCAGAACCACTTCCCTCAGCCTGCTGGTCATTTTTTTTTTTTTGAATATGGTTGTCTTTCTGGGCCACAACTGCACATTGGCAGCTCATGCCAGCCTCTCATCCACCAGCACCCCCAAGACCTTCTCGGCAGGGCTGCTCTCGATCTGTTCATCCCACAGCCTGTGTTGATACCAGGGGTTGCCCCGACACAGGTGCAGCATCTTGCACTTGGTCATGTGGAAGCTTTTGAGGTTCACACGGGCCCACTTCTTAAGCTTGTTCATGTCCCTCTGGATAGCAAGGACTCACCCTTGGTAAAGTCGTGCTGGCTGTCCTCCATGTGCCTTAGTACAGCTTCTAGGAGGATCTTTTCCATGATATTCCTGGGCACAGAGGTGAGGCTGACAAGTTGGCAGTTCCCAGGGTCCTACTTTCTAAAGGAATCGTTCTGCTTTTCCATTGCCATGCTGATGCATATTTTATGATGCCTTTATTAATTTGTTGGTTATTCTCAAACCAGAAGGTGTAGTGCTTATTGCCACAAGTATCATGAACTGTGGGCAATTATAGGGAATGGCTCCCATAATAGTTTGGGGACAAACTGAAATACAGTTCCTAAATTACTTATAAGGATGTGAAATGGTGGAAATCACTCAGAGGGGTGGGAAGGAGCTTACTGTTGTACTCTGACCATTATGTATCAAAGTTGTATAAGGACAGCTCTTGTGTTCTCCACTGTTCTGGTCAGCTCTCAGGGTATGTGGCTATAGTTTCTGGATTACCTTTAATCAGAAAGGAAAAAGACATTAAGGCTAGTTTCCTTTAAAAAAAAAAAGGTAAAAAGCTGAGTTAGAATGTATCTTTGAAAAGCACAGCACACCACTCCTCCCTTTTGGTATCCTGCATCCTCAGACATACAAAGAGATCAGCTTTTCTCCCTCCCCTTCTACAGGTCCCTCTTTGGTGGGATTCCCACATCTTCTGCTAGTTTCTTTGCTTCTTCACCTTAGGCTTTTCCTCTGCATATTGCAGATGCTCATTCTGAACACACAGTTCTCTAGTATATGCAAACCAGCCCTTGAGGTTAGGGGCAGCTGAGATGAGCAGGACTTCAGACACACCTTGGCACAGAGAGCTGAGCTTCACCATTTGGAAAGTTATTTTACAGCTGCTGCCAGAATTTTTTTGCTCCCTTGGGCCAGGGTTTCAGGCAAGCACAAAAATCTTCCAACAGGAAGACCTTTTCTATTTGTAGTTCCACCTGCTCTCAATTTCCTTGAAAATACTGTGAGAACATTCCCTTGGTGGGATAATTGGTTACTTCCATTCTGGTCCTGACTGTAATAAGTGCAAAAAACAAACAAAATGGAAAACAATATGTCAGTGAATATTAAAGTCAGTGTGGTTTTGATCGTACAGTGTTGATTTCACCCTTGGGTAAATTTTGTGTCTGTTCTGTTTTGTTTGAGTGCATAGTCCATCACACAGCCATAGAGGAGACTGTAATTCACACGACACAAAATCAGAGATATCTCTTGCTTCTCTTGGCCACAACTGTTGCAAGAATAAACATACGTACCAAATCGTGTATTCTTTGGGGGGAAAATGTAGAAAATAGAAAGCGTTCCTGTGGTTCTGCACAGGTATTGCCACTCCTGCAGCTGCCTGTCATTGAACATGGTTTTGTTTATGGGGCTTCTGCAAGAAACAGGTACATCACATGAGCTGCTGTCTTTCTGAGTGGGTATCAATTAACACTGTGGAGAACTTTGGTATTATTGTTTCCTTGCTACAAGATGATCAGGAGAAAATTTGGCAGTAATTTTCTCAGTCAAAGGGAAGGAAGAGGGAGCCTTTGGAGGATGAGCAATGCTTGCCTGGACATTTCACACACGCTTCAGGTATTCACAGATGCTTTCCTTAGAAGTAAGAGCAAGGGAAAGACTGTGGATAGAACACCCCAGAGGCATCCACGACGTAATGCTGCACAAGAACTACAATACCTCTTTAAAGAGTCTGGTTATTTCCAGAAAGGTCTTTGTAACAATCATAGAATCATAGAATCATAGAATAGATTGGGTTGGAAAAGACCTCCAAGATCATCAAGTCCAACCCCTGATCCAACTCCAATTACTATATCATGGCACTAAGGACCACATCCAATCTCTGCTTAAAACCTCCAGGGATGCTACACAATTTTTCATAGTGAACACAAATCAAGAGAGAGGGAAAAAGAAAGCCTTTCTGCACATTATCTTCAGTTTCCTAAACCAACCAGTATGTAATTATCAGTGTATAAAGACTGACAGTGCTTTCTAGGATTCACTGAGACCAGTTACTAATAAAGACATTTTCACAACTGAGCCTGACAGTCTCTTAACTGGCTTTAAATGTGGATGTTGATTGGATCCTGGCACCTTTACTCCAGGCCATCAGCTGACATAATTGAAGGGGACAGGAGAACTAATTAGGATTGTTGTTCTTATCATATTGCAATCTGGTCTTTAAAATTGAAGCCATCTTTTCATCCCTTTCCTGGTCTGCAACTGATTTGGCTCCTCACTTGGTCGCTCTAGCTCTTGCTTTGAGGTCCTGGAGTTGAGTTTTACTTGGCAGCTCAGAGAGGAGAAGGGGGAGAATATGAGATTTCCTCTTGGGCAGTCATGAGAGGAAATAGTTCAGATAAATCGCCCACCACCAAAGGCTCATTTTACTCCTGTCTCAGGAGGAGAACTGCTGGGTGAGGAGGATGTGGCAGTAACCACTTGGAGCCTTGTGATGAGGAATGAGAAAGCCTTGAGATACTGCTGATTTAGCTTTAATTTTTTTTATTCAGGGGCTTCTTGTGTTGCAGCTACTCATAGCTGATTATCCATAATCAACACATTTCAAACAAAGCCATTAACGGAAATATTTCTAGTCTCCCTCTGAGTTTCTTCATAAAGGTTTAAAACCTTAAACCAGATTGGCAGGTTGACATTTCCAAGAATTGTTTTTGCCATGTAAAACTGCTAGCATAAAAAAGACTAGGAATCATTAAAGATTTATTGAGATTCCATTTTCTCCATTAAAGTACTGACTATTATTTTCAAATGAAAGATTTACCATATTGAAATCATTAGTGACTGTGCATTTACGTGTGTTTTTTTTTGACAGCACTCCTAGCTATTATAGCCAGGGAGTCAGACTCTGCCTGTATAACACGCATAGCAGTGAGAAGCTATCTTTTCCTCTTTGATAGTTTGATAGGAGATGGAGAATTTGACAAGAAGTGAGCAGATGTCAAAATGATCATAGCTACCTACAGTTCTTTTTTTTTTTTTTTTTTTTTTAAGCTCATGGGGTATTAACTCTTTGGCTTTTTACTTTGTTTTCTCTCTTTAATAGCAGACTTTTGTTTTGGGTTTTTTTTTAACGACTGTGTGTTACAAAGGCAGCCTTGGGGAGTGTGATGAAGAAGTGCAAAGTAAAATATCACATTACTGTCCAAGTAGGGAAAAATATGTCCATGTTAAGCTTTCTAGGAGTTTAGCATTCAGTTCATGGGAATTCTGAAATATGGGAGAAATTGATGACAACACTTACAGACTAAGATATATGCATCAAAGCACTCATTAATGTGGTTTGATATTCAACAGCAAACAAGTGCCTGAGGTTTAATAAAGTATTTTGGTTGTAGCCAGATAAAATATCAAGATCTTGTATCTTGTAACTGTGGATACTCCCCACAGTTGGCTTTAAACTCTGATTAGAGTCTTGTGGTGGAGTGCCTGCTCCTGCCCATATAGTGTGGGATCCAGCAATCACACAGTCCCTTTTCCCCATATGTGGTACCATTTTGTCAACTCCAGACTGTCAGTTCAGCGTTGTGGCAACAGGTAACAAAATAAAATCTGGACTAGAATGAGGTTGAGCATTCTACTATTAAAGGGTATTTCTGTTCTTGAAAATGGTACTTAAAGCAGCGTCTGGGGCTTCCTGTTTGATCAAGCAGACCTTCAAGGTAAATCTGTTTAGTGTACTTTTTGATTACCAGTCCTGAAATCTCAGCATGGGGTAAGACAGCATTCGTAAACAACAGTAGGAAAAGGTTCTGCTGAACAGACTGTATTCCTTGGCATGGATTGACTGTTCTCTGCTGTGATCAGTGGAGGTAGCATCTTACAATTACACATCTGAGGGCACTGACCAATCCACCAGCTTCTGCCTTGGGTAGCAGATAATTCTTCCGTCTGCCAGGAGGAATGGAAGAGCTGTCTCATTTCCTTTCTTTCCTGAGCATCAGGGGGAACTTCATGTACAAATATTCCCCTTGCAGTTGCCTGATCCACTGTGTGGTTGGTGCCTGGTGCAAATGCATAGTGCTTCCCTACTTACAGATACATCAGCTGCATGTTACTGTCTCTCTTCTGTTTTTCTTTGGAGCATTTGTTAGATGAGATACACTGGACCCAAAAGCTCAAAGTGAAAATTCACCTGTGACAGTGAAAGTATGTCTCAGTTCTCAGAAGATTCAATAGTGTTTTGGGATTGTGTGCATCCTCTGTATTTTTCTCACAATTGTCAGCAGAGTTTTCATGAAAGGGAACCAGGAGAGGGAAGGAGATTATAATGACAAGATTTTTAGAAAGTGATGGTACAAAGGGTGGGATTGTTGAAACAGAACAGTTCTTTCAGATATAAAACGTGATAAATCGCATCAGCATAATGATGCTCAGCAGAAGCAAGTGAGTAGCAGAAGAGGAATGTAATTTCAATTATGCCATAAATTCACTTTTGGCTGGCACAAACAGCTATAAGAAGGCAGACAAAATTTCCTCCCTAACCTTAGTGAAATACAAGCACTCTGGTTTTAATTTGTAATTGGCATTTTTTTTTAGCACAGCAGAGGTTGGAAGACACTACCCCTCTTTTTTTGTTATGAAATTTATTTGCCTGGAAGCATTAGTCTGTTTATATTATTAATTCCCTTACATTTTTACTATGTGAATTTCCCGTGATGATCTCATGATGTTTACAGCATTTCTTGCAATGGTGTAAACAGATACTGTTGCTTTGTTTTCATATTTGGGTGTGGCAGGGAATAGCCACATGTAAACTGCTGGTGAAGTACCATTGGTTAGTATTACAGATGCAGGAAGGAAAAGAGTCCTTAAGAAAAAAATTCATGAATGTGCAGTGCTGTTGTGTATGTAAAAATTCTGAGTAGTCTTAAACAAATTTTTAGCCAATATAGCTGCTTGAAGTACAAGTAGCTCTCTCATACTCACAAAAATGAAAGAAGGTACTTCAGAGTATTTACTGACACTAATGTGTTTAGGGCTATCAAAATGTTTTCAGTCAAAGACCCTCACTCACAAAAGTTAATAAATTAAATCATGGAATTCTCTGTGTGATTTTCTCCAGGTTTATTGATGGGACAAAGCAAAGCATGGGATTATTTAAAACATATATTACTTTTTGTTTGTTTGTTTATTCCTGATCTCTTGAGTAAGGATAGCCATTGGTCTTCAAGGCCCAACTACTGTGCAATGAATTCTTATTCTTTAACTGCAACTAGAGTAGTTTGTTCAGGCATATGTTTGAAAGCAGCTTGATATTTATTTTGTTTCTTAGATTAGAATTGTAGTACATGTGTGTGCCTAAAGAGTTTCTGCCTGAACTGAGTATCCTTTCATTGGCTGCCCTCCAAATCATTGCTTTTAACAGCAATCTTTAAGCCCTCATAATTTCTCCTCAGTGTTTACTGTAGAAAAATTGTTTCTGCTGCTAACTTTGCTCCCCTAGTCTAAGACAAAGTGACTTTTATATTGACATAGAGGGTTGCTGGAGGCAGAAGCTATTACAGAAAAACTTGTTGGGTAGACAGCATAAACAAGTCACCAGTCTGTGAATCTCACTGCTACATGATTATCACTGAAGGGCAAGGATTTAGGGAGACTCAAAGGAGACTAAGCATGCATCTGTATGAAGTGAGCAACCAGACCTGTCATACAAGTGCAAATATTACCACAAGTTTTAGGAATGAAGGCAACACTGGATTCAGGGTTTAAGCACACATCAAATTTGGAGATTTATGTGGGGTACCATTAGCTTGAAGGGATTTCCTGCAGAAGCTGCTTCTGTCAGGCACTGTCAGTGATCATCCCCAACTTGCTTCCCAAAGGGAACATGCAGGTGTCTCTCAGTCTGATATGCATAACCTTGCTAAAAGCACACTCATTGAAATTGAAAAACTTCACAGCCATAAATCCCTAACAGAAGGGATTGCATCTGAATCAGCCCTAGATTGAAACTCCTGTTTCATGTTCTTTCTTCATCTGAGCTATTAGAAATCCTCATTCAAATGTCAAATGTCCCTTTCTGTAATGTGTTTTGGCATTTCATTTTTTTCTTCTCAGTACAGCTTCCAGACATGGCTGGCTTTTCCTAGTTGATGTTTATCTTTTCCTCAGGAACTTTAATTAAAAATAGTCCATCCTCATAATGCAGAAGTTTGTGTAAATTTTCTCTGGCAAAGTAAATTACAGTAGGCTATATCATCTTGCTTCTTACTTATGGAAGTTTTTTTTAATGTAAACTGCTAGATGAACATCTAGTCAGTAATTCAACTGAAAGGTCTTTACTTTTAAGGGTTTTTTCCCCAGTGGCAAGTGAAGGAACGAAAATGTTACAGAGTTTATAGGTAATCTGAGAGTCCAGTTTTTAGATGGTGCACGGTTTTAACAAGCCTTTTTAGCAAGGTTTACACTATCATCATGGATTTATAAGCCTTATCCTGACTATAGTAAAATAGGATTTAGTGTTGCTCCGTACCTTCCCAGCAAAGTTGAAGTAAACAGGATTTGTGTTGGTAGGTATGTGAGAGGAACAGCTGCATAACCTGCAGTCACTAGTGGGCTGCAACATCACTGGGGGATATTTTGGCTCTGGGTCTGTGCAAGGGAAGAGCTGCTGTTCAATGCCAGACTCAGGCCAGCCTCCTTCTCCAGGACATGTAGAGAGGAATATGGTGTGGCAGAGCTCAGCACAGCCTGTTGGGCATCAGTTTTTGTGCTGGGACTGGAGAAGAAAAATCTAGTGAGGGGTCAAGCTCCATGCAGAGATATGTGTAGTCCTTTTCTTTGTTCACTGTAACATGTTAAAAAATGTCTTCCAAGTTTTCAAATCCTTTGGACAGGAGTTATATAAAATCTACTGGTCTTCTTTTCACAGTTATCAGAGCTATTGTAGGAAAAACAGGAGCAGGAGGTATGACCAAGGTATAGAAGTTCTTATCACACAGGTGAGAATTGGAAGAAAAGAATACAACAGACCAAGTGCTGTGTGTGCGGGTTGGTGCTGAGGAGCTGAGAAGAGCACAACAATTAATCCCATGCCACCTCAGCACTGCTTGGAAAGTTCAGCCTAGAAGATACTATTTTATTTTATTTTATTTTATTTTATTTTATTTTATTTTATTTTATTTTATTTTATTTTATTTTATTATTTTGTTCAGGAGATGCAAGTGACCTACTTGTCCACGTCTCAGTGGCTGGACATATGTTTCTGCTCCTGCTAGGAGCCTGGAGTCACTCAGCCAGGCTCACTGGGATGGTGCCTGTGGGAGACTGCATGCCTGGTAGGTTGGTGCTGGCAGGGACAGGGCTGCAGCATGGTAAATCCCTGGGAACAGGAAGTCATCCTGTGGCTCAAAGCCATGCCTGAACCCAAAATGTGTGGCAGCCCTGGGAAGCAGTCCATCCCTGCAAAGGAGGCATCAGTCATGTCCTTCTCCTAATGCTGCCCTCCCAGGAGGATTGCTCTGTTGGCCTAGTAGCATCAGGCTTCTTCCCTCACCCTGCATCTATCACACAGAAAATGAAGCAGCACTGCTGTTTGCACCCAAAATGGCCCCAAGCCCACTTTTCTCAACACTAGCTGGGAACTTGGAAACAATGATAGTCTTGAAATTAGTTCTTGTGGCCATCTTTGTGGGTAGGATTGATTCAGAAGTCCTTGAACATTTCATAAGGGTAGGTGATGGCATGAATGTTCTGGAAGTCAAAGTCTACCCAAGAAGGAAGTATGTTCTTCCTATCGCATGAATCTGGTTGAATCAAGTCAAACAAAGGGGGTTTAATCACTCAT
The DNA here is from genome assembly GCF_003031625.1 of Empidonax traillii. Classification (NCBI taxonomy): domain Eukaryota; kingdom Metazoa; phylum Chordata; class Aves; order Passeriformes; family Tyrannidae; genus Empidonax; species Empidonax traillii. The sequence goes on along the minus strand of NW_020955293.1, from coordinate 330,293 downwards.
TTTCCGAGAACCTTGTTCGCCAGGTTAGTGGTGAGATGCAATTCCATTGTTCTTCAGGATTTTGGTATGCTTCATATGTGTACTTCTGACTCTTTCTGTTCAGTGGGAATTCAGCTGGTAGATGGAAAAGGTGATACGGGGAGTTCTTCACCAAAAAGTTGAGAAAGGCAGAAAAACTGAGGTTTGAATTTTCTTGGAGGCTATCCTTTGGAGCCAGTATTCAAGGATATGGAATAGTAGGGAATTACTGATATCAACGCCAATGATCTTTTGATCCACTGCACAGATTCCAGATCTCTGTAGAGAAATTACATGTGGTCTTCTCTAGGTGAATACTGAGATATGTATTAGATGTACACAGAAACTCCAGTGAGAACTATCTGGGGCTGTTATCAAACTTCACTTTCTGGCATATCCATCCCGTAGACCTTTGCAAACAGACAGAGTATTCATCTGAGGATGCAGAGATATGTATTCCAGCAAATCACTTATAGTCTGCAGTGGATGCTAAACAAGAAATTCTTGAACAACTGGAGGTGGGAGGTCTTCAACATTTTCCGTCGTAAATGTTAATGTATGTAGCAGACAGAAGGAGTATTGTATAAAAAGTTAAGGCTTTCTCATTTTTCTAGTTCTGACCTATGGCAAGGAGGCTGATATTTGCATTATTTCCATGGTAATTTTTTTCATAAAGGAAAGTTAAAAAACAAAGAATAAAAAGATTTCAACTTGAAGCCATTTGTTCCTCTGAAAGTCTGATTTAAAGTGAAAACCTGTTTAAAAATAAAAAGGGGTGAAATCAAAATCTGTCAAACCAGCAATAATTTTTAATTATAAATAAAACTTCCAGTTAGAGGCAGGCATGTGCAAATTTTTCTGGAACACTTTTTCTGTAAGAGATACCATTATAAAATGTTAGGTTTGCTGGGTTTCATTACCTTGCTTGTGAGTGTATTACTATAATTTTATGTGGCCCCAAAATATCCCAAATACTTCACAGAAAAAACAGAAGGCAGGTTTTCTGACAAAAAGACACTACAGTTTAAAAGCGAGGTTTACATTAACTGTTTTTACAGATAATGAGTAATTTTCCAAAACATTTGTTGTAGCATATCTGAAATTTTAATAATAATAAACCCTCAAATGTTTTCCTGAGACATGCAGTGAAACATAAATATAATGTAGAAAATTTATGCTGGGAAGACAACCTTGTTTATGGGCATGCACTGAAAGAGATTGAAATAAGGTCTTACTCAAAGCTCCTGCATAGATTTAGACCGTGGGCAGGTCTCCTACATCTGCGTGAGTCAGAGGAACATGTTGCCAACTGTGAAAAGGCAAGCAACGTTTGCGATCTCTTTGCTTCCAGTTTTCTCCTGTAACATGACTTCAGCATTGTTCTCCCTAACAGACTCTCTTAATTTGGTGGTGACAAAGTACCTCTGTAAACCGAGAAGATTGCTGACCCCCTGCACAGTGCTAATGAGATCTAAAAAAAAAAACCCTGGTTTTTGTCTTTTATTCAGTTGCTTTTTACATTCTGGTAGAGGTTGCTGCAGCCATTTTCCAGAAAGCTGTGCACGTAAAAAATACACTAAGATGCGCAGCTGTGGTTTAAATAACTTGTTGTTTCCCAAATTCATGGCTAACTCAAGGAGGTCTTTGTTCCAGAAGTGCAAAACCAAACAAATCCAAGTTAGTAACACCTACAGCACTTGTGAAAGCAGAAGGAGCATTTTGCTTCAGCCAGCTGAATAACACAGCATGGATGTCATGGTGCTGCCCTTCCTTATGTGCCACGAGATGCCACACTCAACTTGGATGGAAAGACCTACTACTATGTGCTCCTGACTGTCACTTGCCTCCTGAAGTCTCTCAGCTACCTGAGGCAGGGGTTTACCAAGGTGTGCTCATACCTTGGTATGGCAACTCCGTTATTTTAAGTTTTCTTCCCTTCATTCTTGATGTTTTGTACTTTTAATGTGGATACAGTGTTTAAAAGTGTGGGTGGTTTGAAGTTTTGACTGCGATTCTGCATATGGCCACTAAAGTGTACTCCTGCCAAGGTGATGTTGAGGGGTGTGCGTGCTGCTAATGGACAGTCTCGGGGCACCTTTTGATAGCAGAGCTGCCTCTGAGGAGCAGTCAGAGATAAGACACCTTTATGTAGTCACTGTACACAGAGGTAGAGAAAATTCCCTTGGTTACATCTCCATTCACACTTGGTACTTGGTATTGAAAGCTTGATTTCAGGTCAGAATGGGTAAAGTCCTTGTGATTCCTCTTGTTCTGACCATATTGATGAATTACATGAAGAGGGATTTAATTAGTCCTTTGAAGTTGTCTATTTTCTTAACCCAGTGGAACAATTCTTGATTCACAGTCCCTCTGTAAGCTGACATGCGTGACCTGAAGTAATCTTAGGAGATTGTGTTGGGTTCCTGCTTAGAACGTCAGGAACTTCAGAATGGGATTTCCAGTTTTGGAAACGGGTATGTGATTCCCATTCATTGTATGCAATAGTGGCCTCAGTCCTTTTTCTCTGAGTGCATTTTCATTCCTGGAAACTTACATAGTCAGGTCTTCTGCTCAGTGTGGGCACAGAATAAGTGAACCTGACTGTAACCCATTAATGTCAAAAAGAGATGCCTAAGTGAAATTAAACACGGCTAGTAAAGACTGCAATCAATAAGTAAAAGCATCTATGCTGTCTTGTTCAGCCTTATAAATAAAATATGCAGGTATATGGTATGTAGAACATACAGCCATTGTGTACTCTACGACCTTGTGGACATATGCATGGAGATGTATATAAGAAATTGCAAACAGAAAAAGAAAATAAGTGTAAGAACTGTCTACTTGCACCGTCTCTCTCTCTCAAATTATTTTTTTGTCCACTTTAAGATGGTGGATCTGCAAAATACAGCATTTCATCTTCCAAAATTGTCAAACTGCCAGTTGGATAGGTTTTACACCATTTCCAAATTTGCTTCCCCCTGCATCCCACAACAAGCCCTATGCCCCTTTAACCAGTAACCCCATCTTTTACATGGAAGTCCAGAAGGAAAGTTTCTTCCCCTCAGCTTTTCCTGGATTTCCCTCCAGAGACAATAGCTCCTTTGTCATGCTCTGATTTCAGTGATTAGGTTACTTGGGTTCGTCCCCCCAATGTTCCTTTGATCCTCTCCAGGTACTTAAGCTCATTTTGATAAAGCCTTTAGTTAGATAACCTTGCACCCTTATTTTTTGTTCTGTGATTTTTTCTCATTTTTTGAGGTGTAGCTTTTTTATAACAATAGCCTTGATATTCCTGGGTCAGTCACTCTTGGACCAAATAAAATCAGCAGTCTGGCAGTGGATGCCAGTAGGTAAGTAGGCTGCCTAGAACCCTCCTGCCTGTGTCACATTGTCATCAATTACACCCAAGTGGTGTGTTCATCATTTAATGAAACAAAACCACCAAACAACCAAATTGTTACATTTTTAATGTTCACAGAAGGAAAGACTTAGAATAGAGCTGTTGACACATACCGTGAGTTATTGTGGAGGTTTTAGGCCTTTGTCGTCCTCTACTAGATTGTAAAACCAGAAATATATGTCCTGTTTGATGAACACATGGCCCTGGAGCACTTACTTTTCTTAGAAGAGCAGGAAAATCTGCTTTATCAGTTCACTCTCAAAACTCATCCTTTTGATAAAAGTGTAGCACCGTGCTCTGGCTATTCCAGCACCGCTACTGCATAAGTAGCATATTTGAAGCTTTTAGTACTGCAGCTGTTCACGCCTTCAGCTGCATTTTCAGTACTTGGAGAGACAATAAGGAGGAAAAAATGTCTGTGTAGGAAGGACAATTTTCCAGATCTATTCAGACTTTGTATTCTGTTGGAGTAATGAGGAACAGATGAATGCTAACAACATGGGTTTTGTAGTCCCCTTTTAGTGAAGCAGCCTTGCTTGGAGCTATTATCCACAGGGCCTTTAGAGACCAGTGGACATACTCAAGGTGTTTAACAAGAATTATTCAAGCTTTACCATCAGAAGAGAAGTTTGTGCCAGTTTGGTTGCCCTCAGCATTTCCAGTTTGTATGTCGTCTGTTCCGTGATTAAAGAAAAATTTTACCTACTGTTAACTTTATGCAGTGCTTTAGCATAGGTAGCACACTGTACAAAGCAGAGATGACCAGCATCTTCCTCTTAATTTAAGGGTCTGATCCTGGTATGTGGGACTGCACTCATTAAACATAAAATATTAAAAGAAATGTATCTCTTCTACCACCTTGATTTGTACATTTTGATATTATTTAGTGTTGCTCTTGATCTCTGAGGGCTGGTTTGCATCCCAAAGATGTTGGGTTAGTACTAGCTCAAGGCTTGTTATGCCTCTTTTCATTGTATGTCATAGACAGCTGAAAGGCTGATGGGAATGGCATCAGGATGAAGAAAGAGTGGCCACGTGTAGATAGGAGAATTATGTTCTTGCAAGACCTTCATGGCAACAGGATACTTCATTCCTTTCTCAAGAAGTCTCTCGCTTCCTAAGCCTGGCAAACTGAACTTCAGTTTAAATATCAGAAAATGTCACTGCTGACAAAGCTCCTTAAGCAAAGCGTTCATTTGGGGTAAATGCTTGTCTCACCAAAGTCAACATATGAGTCCAAATGCAAGTCCAAATGCAACATTCTTCATTTACTATCTCACATGAAGAAATACAGGCTCAGCTGAGATTAAAATTCATATCAAAAAGTGGTTGGAAAGGTACTATCAAGTTCTACCTGCTCATCCAAAGAAAGAGCCTTCCCTGTGACTTCACCTGTGAGGTCTGAGTTGGTCGATGCTTGCTGATTTGAGACAACAATCAAAGGGAATGAGGATCCAAAAATATCCAATGACATGTAATCAGATGTCATTTTAAAATTTTGTTTACTCAGGTTTTTTACATTATAGTATATTCTTTCTTGCTAAAAGTGCATAGGCATTGCCTAGCTGCTCAGATTTTGGATTGTAATGACACTGCTTGAAAATAGGCAAAAAAAAAATCTGAAGGAAGGTCCTGAAAGGGCCGCAACATTTCATATTTGAAAGTAGTCTATAGCTGGTAAGAGTAAGGAGGAGACTTCCTGACTGGAAAGACTATCCCTATTAACTTATCATCAGGCTTTTTACCCTCTTCTGGGAAGCAGCTGGTGGTGTCTGCA
>NW_020955293.1:285872-324978 GCF_003031625.1 Empidonax traillii | reverse complement strand
TTTTTTTTTTTTTTTTTTTTTTTTTTTTTTTTTTTTTTTTTTTGGTAATTTGTATTCAGTGTCTTTTTCATTTGTTATGGAAGAGTGATCCCATATGAAGAATTCAGTATTGGTCATTCATTTCACAGCTGGCCATGGTTTTCTTTTTCAATAATGAGTATAATTATCACCAGTGAGGCTTGATTGTGGTGGGACTTCACAGCTTGGATAGGTTGCACCTTTTCTCCCTGGGCATGGTACAGTTTTATTTTTCTGTTTGCTAAGATAGCTATAGTTACCATTACTGCTTTTTCAAAAAATTCTGACAAGTACTAGCATTAAAATTAGATTACATTACTTTAAAATAATAAGGTCATCAGCATAAAAACTGTTGGGGAAAAAGGAAATGTCAGAATAAATAGCTAATTTTCACAAAGAAGACAGACAGATGGTTCACTCATTAGCAATAGGCTACTGAAATGCCCTCTCCTGCTTTCCTTTATTCCGTAGCTGAGCACCCTACTGTTTTGTAGATCAGTGTCTGAGGAGCCAATTGCTTGTCTTAGAAACTTTAAATTGAATCCTGTGATTGCACAGTGTTCAGGAGAGCATGGAGTACGCTGGTGACCTTCTGCTAGATGGTTGGGATTAATCAATCACCTCTCAGGCAGAAAACCCCTGGGAATCCAGCATGAGCTTTGAGGGCTCAGACCAGCATGGGACTAATGTCAGACTTTGGTCTGCAGATAAGATGGAAGAGTGTTTTGCTATTCTTGTGATGTGGAGATTACAGACAGAGAGCCCCAGGATTGTGCATTTCCCTACCAAATGATGTGATTGACTAACACAGTCTCTCACTTTTCCAGAAGTGGCTTGGAAGAACTGGTAGGACATGGAAGAGTGAGTTTAGTTATGGACTAGATCAACAACAGCTGGGGCAGACTTTAGCCTCATTAAATTGATAGAATCATAGAATATCTTGAGCTGTAAGGGACCCATAAGGATCATCAAGTCCAACTCCCAGCTCCTCATAGAACTACCTAAATCTAAACCATATGGTTAAGAGTATCATCCAGATGCTCCTTGAACTCTGACAGGTTTGGTACCATGATCACTTCCCTGGGGAGTCTGTTCCAGTGACTAGCCTCCATCTCAGTGAAGAACCTTTTCCTAATGTCCAGTCTGAACTTTTCCTGATGCAGCTTGATTCCATTGCTGCTTGTATGTCGTCTTTTGTAACACTACTGTATGTAGTGTTACTTCCAAATATAAATCTGGTTTAAGTGTTTATTGTCTTACTGCCAAATAGTTCTCACTGCTGTTATGCCACTCTCCACTTGGACAATTCTCTGGTTGCTCTTGCTTTTGTCACTATGTTGGCCTTACAACTCTTTGTGGAGTTTTCCCTAATGTGGGTTTCCAGACCACAGAACTTATATTTCCTGGGCTAGACCTTTGCTGTGTATCCATTTCCAGCTGAAGGGAAGAACCACGTTTTCTTTTGGCGGGGGGTGTCCTAACATTTGCAGCCTGTCCTACTGGGATTTAGACCCTACAAGCTATCGGGAAAGATACCGCTAGTAACTAATAGAAGTGATCTGAAAAATCCTCCACCCAAAGTAGGCTTTATGGTCTCATGTCCAGAAGTGGAGATCACCAGGGATGCACAGGGTTCCCAGTAGGAACATGCTGCTGTCCCCCTGTGGCATGCCTGTTTCCCTGCTTGAGCCTTCATAGCAGTGAGAGCTTCTTTTACTGAACTCAACACACTCTTTTAGAAGGTCCTTGTCTTTTGTCAGAGCTTAATACAGGGAGAGATGAGCAGCTGTGCAGCACCACAGCTGAGAAGCAGCTCCTCAAGAGTTACAAACCTGTCTGTTGTGTTTTGTGGCGAACTTCTCATCTATACTGCTTTTTTTTAATTTTTTCTCTTCTCTTTGATTTAATGCTTCCCATTCAAGAAGACAGCAGCAATGAATTAGATAGAGGAGAACTGGACACACTGCTAACAAAGGTGTAAACTTGGCACATTCCCAGTTTAGCAGAGTCTGAACAAACTTCATCTCTCTTGGCAGCAGATACATGTGCCGTACCTGGCTTATGCCGGGTTGCTCCTATTAACACCAATGCTGAATTTGGCACATTTCCAGGACAGCTGCCATAACATGATATGGCATACGTGCTTGCAGTGTGGTGGAACATCAAATGGAATAGAGGAATAAATTAGGACTGCCATTTGTGTAACTGTTAAATTGTCTAAGGTATATCTATTTCCAATACTTGTGTGCTTTTTAATTCGTGTCTAATTATACATGGATTTTATCCCAGGATAATAAAGAGAAAATTTTTCGAAATGCATGTAAGATAATGACACGGCAGCTCATCTTTTAATTTCCATTACCTGGTGAGTGATCTTAACTGTTGCTCCTATTCTGCATATAAAATGCAGGCTTTTTCAAAAACCAGCTTTAAAGATTAATCCTTGCAAGATTTAATCCTTGCAACAGTCCTGGGAGGCACATACATGAGCAAACTGCAGTCTAGAAGTTAAGCGATACAGAAGCTGGTGTTAAACTAGAACCCAGCATTCTTATTTACCATATCCACGCTTGAATCTGCTGCTTTTGAGAGCTGTAGAAAAATGAAAATTGTGATCTCTCTTGCAGAATAATCTGCTTGTTCGTCTTCAAAGTGGGTGTAGTCCCATGACATTTTTCTTCCTTTCTCTATGCGTCTGCCTGACCTCTGCAGTTGAACCTTGGGATTCTGCTGACTGTGCAGCCCCTCCAAGGCTTTGAAAGAAAGTCTACATAGTTTAGGGGTTGTTTGCATCATAAATATTGAATTGTGGTAAATGAGAGAAAAATCAATATCACTTTTCTTCATTTAGCAGCTTTTTACAACTGAGCGCAAAAATCCAGGCACATTTGCACAAACATCCAAGCATAATGAGTTTTAAAACTTATGATTTTGAGAAACTTGCATCAGCAGTGTGGGCTCTGGGGCACTTTGTTGCCAGTTATCCTTGTTTTGTTTGGGGTATGTCAATGTGTAACTAATGTGTCATGTGGCAGAGGACAAAGAGACTTCAATGGAGTCTGAAATTCCGGTTAATCTCTCTGTGGTGACACTCTGACAGATAGGAAATCAACAGTGACAATGTAAGGAAACAAAATGGTAAAATTAAAAAATTGCCAGAAGAGCAGAAAATTATCACCCTGTCTCTAATTTGGGAGCAGGCATCTGACTGTATACTACCAAGCTAGTATCCTAACAAGCACCTCAAAACTGCAGTTTTCTACGTTAAGGTTATTCTCTTTTCATTTTAAAAATACCTAAACAGCCAAGGAAAAACGTAAGAGCTAGCAATGATGTTAAAAACTGTAACCCCATAGGTAACATTACTGCACTGTTGCACCCAGAATATTGGTTCTGAAAAGGGCTGGTTGGGTGTTAGGTTCTGTTTTCATGATCAGTATTTAACAAAAAAAGGCTTTTGAATCAAAAGGTTTGAATAGAAACATTCAGACTACAAAAACCAATGTGCATTTGCATTCTTTGTTAAAATCCAGCCAAAAGGAAAATACTGCTTCTGAAGATTATTTGCTCATTAGACCCCATGTAGTTTCTTGCTGTGAAATATATCCAGAAGTGCTGTTTGGTGCTGGGAATGTGTTAATGCAACAGCAGTGGTGGGGACATCACTCCCTCCATGCAGTGTGCAGGGACACCTGGCACTGCTGCTAATCTCCAATGCTTTTGGTACTAAAGCCTTATTATTCTTTGGAAAATCAGAGTCCCCTGGCATCTATAGGGAATACTATTTTCAGAAAAAAATAGGAGGAAGAGCAGTTCAGAGGAAAGCTTGTCAAAGCTGCTTTTTAAAATAATTAGTGGAACTACAATCAGCTGGTAGCCTGGAGTATTTTCAGCAGACTATTTGCAGACAGTAATTGCAAAGTTTTAAAAGTCTCTTCCATTCCCTCAGCCCTTATTCTGGTCTCAGCTCTATAGCGTTGGTTAGCGAGCATCCTTCCCTCACAGGTTTATTGTGTGACCTAATATTTCAGTGTAGAGCCTCAATAAATACATCCAGCGTTCCTTGTGAGACCTGAGCAGTCTTACAAGTGAGTTTGTGGAGAGGCTTGCTGGTTAAATTCACATTTATTATGAAAAGCCACATAGAAGTTAGAGGGCAGAGGAAAGAAAGAAGCGCCTGAAAAGAAGAAAAGCAGGGCCAGAGGAGAGCATGTCATTCGAGGAGCTGTGTGAAATCTGACAAGTGTGCATAAATATTGGGTCTGCCCATAATAGGACTGTGATTCTGCAGTTTCTGCTGAAGTGAGGTCAGTGGGATGCCTTGCACGATGAATAATGATCCACTCACATCAATATGTGCAGCACAACTTTGGAGCATGAATAGCTGTGAACATTACAGATTCACTTTGCTTTGCAGGAATAAAAATGGTTATTGAATTTTGGTTGTAGTAGTTTGGAGGTTTTTTTTTGTTTTACTTAGATATTACTTTTCTCTTATTTGGGGGTAGAAATCTTTTAATTTTATGTCTCATTAGTAGCTGAATGGTGCTCCAAAAGTTTTTTTTAAAAAGAGAATCCCTGCTAAATCATTTGGAAGGAAGGCAGAGCCTACTTAGTTCATCTTGCAGTGTCTGCAAGGCACTGGTGGAATCATAGCAACAAGTGATACTGAGCATACATAATGCTGTACAAAGTCCACTGGCAATAAATGAGGTTAAAAAAACAGAAGTGTTTTCTTTAAGCACAAGTCAGAATCAATCACCCGCTATTCCTAAAGTGTGAGTAGTTTTATTATCTGAAGAGCAAGAGGAGATTTCAGGTAACTACAGGCCTTCTAATAACATTGGTAATTTATGCCTCTTAGAATTAAAGGTTACAACAATCTTTCGTTTTACTTTTTGTTATAAAAATAGACTATTTGGCTTAAACCTGCCATTTTATGTTGACAGTTAGGGAAATGAATAGACAAAATTTGAAGAGGATTCATCCAAATGAGTTTCAGTTCCAAGTCATTAATAATAATTATCTCAGAGTTTTATTTTGCTTAATTCTAGATCTACTTTTGCTTCAAGTTTCTTTGTCTCCTTCTGGGGCACAAACTGCTTTCTCCAGTTTTCCCATGTAAATGAAAACACCTTAGAAATTCATACTTCTGTTATATGCAAAATAAGGAGAAAACAATTAAGGCAGATTAGGAAATGGGGTGTCATTCAAGGCATTTGGGGTGACCAGGAAAAGCTTTTCCTGCATTGACACCAGTAAGCCAAGTAGCACGAAGGCATGTGTATGTAAGGGAGAGGGAGAGGAGAAGTGCTGTGTACCTGGCTGCAATGATGCTGAAATGATGGTGAAATACTACTAAAAGGTGTGTGTTCATGTATATGTGCACATCTGCATGAGAGAGCAATGAGCACGTGGGGTGAAGTTTTCTAAGCTTCACTGAGACCCTTTTTTTTTTTAACATAACTTCTTGTCTCTCTGGTGAATTTGCAGATGTGCAAGTGTTGAACAGTCAATAATTTTCAGGCTATTTATGTACATTGCAAACTTTACCCTGATTTATTTCCTACCTTTTTCTACCTTTTTTTTTTTGGCTCTTTTTCAAACCAATGCTGTGGGTCTCTGAGGGCTTTCACTACTCACTTGCTCATCCCAATAAGTGGAGTCTGATGTCTTCATCTCACACTCTGTGTGGTAACTTGTGTCAAAAGTACACCCACGATGGGCTCTAAAAAAGTCTCAGGATACCTATTTGAAGCTCCTTTGCTTACAAGAACAAGATCACTGCACCTCCTGCTTTGCATTTAGAGGCAAAACACTGCAGAAGTTGGAGGACAATCAATGGAGAAGGAGACCTGGACTTTTCCATGCCTTACAGATTTACTGAGAGAAAAAGGGAGTGCTTCTCCATTTCTGTTTATCTCAGAGCTCCTTTCAGGGCTCTTGGGAGCCTGGCAAGGTAGGGCAATGAAGGAAGGGAAAGTAGATGTTTAAAGTGATGCTGGGTTGAGATGAGCTGGTAATTGCCTGTGATCTTACTTGCTCTCCCCCTCCCAATGTTTTAGGTGTCAAGACTGCCAGATGTTAGAAAACAGCTCTCAAAGGGACCTGGGGACTTCAGATTTCTCAAAAAAGCAGAAAATCACCACACTGAGATTTCTAAGAACAGAATAGAAATGCATGTTTTATCGAGATCCTCCATAAAAACTATGATCACATGAAATTTACACTGCTAATGAGCAGGCACATTGGAAGATCCATCCATAAACAGTTTTATTTCCCTTATTTCTTGCTCAGTGAGAAAGGTAACATACCCAGGTAGTGACCTCAGGATGCCTGCTTTAGGGCCACAAGAAATTCAAATTATGTGGTTCTTTTGCTGTGGAAATTCTTAAAGCAGCTATTTGTGCCCTTACTTTAAGCACTGTTTGAGATAGGGTGGGCCCTCAGCTAAGAAAAAGCTTACCTGTGAGGAGCTGCTTTTTCCAGGTGGCTGAGGACACAGAAAGAAAGAGCAAGCAGAGAATTAAGTTGTAGAGAGAAACAGTTTTTGTGTTTTAATTAGAAAAATGAAAAGTGCATGAATTTCTTCATTGTAATAGTTTTTGTCATCTGAGAAATAATGATCTAAAAAAATGGTTGGTCTCTGCCAGTCCTTCCTCAGGGCTGTCATTATTCACTCTAATGCATACATATTATTCGTAGTCATTAATCTTCTGCACCCAGGCTGGGATAAAGCCTATTCTGCTATTTGTTGCCATGTTTCAGTTCAAAAGCTCTTCCACTGATATAGCCCAGACATTTCCATTTTGTTATTCCTGGGAGATAAACAGCTCTTTGTGAATCCCTGCATTGACTAGTGGTAGAGAAAGAATATTTAGGTAGATGGCTTGAGTTTTTCCTTTTTCTTTCCCCTTTTGTTTTGCTTTGCTAGTCAGGAAAAAGAGGTGAAGGTTTATCAAGTCCCTTACCAAATCTCCACTTGCTTTTTCTTCAGAGTTTGCAGAATAGTCCTAAATTTGTATTCATAGAATCACAAAATATCCTGAGTTGGAAGAGACCCACAAGTAAGGTTGGACAAGAGTCCAACCTTAGCCTGCACAGGACCATCCCCAATAGTCACATCATGGGCATGAGAGTATCATCCAAATGCTTCTTAATCTCTGTCAAGCCTGGGGGTGTGTGTGTGTGGGGGGGAGAACAAGACAAAAAACTAAAAGGGAAAAAGAGGAAAAACAATGGAAAAAGGAGGGGGAGGGGGAAAGGGGGGAAAATAAAGAAAAAAAAAAAAGGAAAAAATGGGGAGAAAAAGATGTTCCCTGTCAGACTCAGTATGGCTTCAGAATGTGACCTGATCACATCCTTTCATCAGGCATGCCTGCAGCCTTAATGTTAATCACAGCACAACAACAGTAATTGTGGATTAATGACCATTAGATACCTTTCTGCAGCAACCTCTGAATGATGTACAGTCTCCTAAAAACTCCCATATCAGTGGAGGCAATGAGAGTCTTACAATGCCTGATGCCCTAGTATTAACAGTGAAGTTAATGCAAATGGGACTTTTTTTTTTTTTTTTAATAAAAGCATTAAAAAAGTGGAAATCGGTATGATTTTGGCACAGAATTACATTCTACTCTGCTATCTGGTATTTAGCCATTTGTATATGGTTAAATCCCTTTACTTCATATGCTGATTTACAGTTAAAAAAATAAGTGTCTGCTTTAGGTTTTGGTCAAGAAGTATAATAGAAGGATACTTCCCCTGATTATTTTCTCAGCCTGCAGCCCTGCTCCCAGCAGAAGCAAGCCATTGCTGCTTTGTTCTTCCTGAATGCTTTGCAAAGCTTTGCACATATGAAGAGGTTCTTAGGAGTAGGCAAATCAAATAAAAAGCACAAGAGTATATTCCTGCTCTGATGTACTTCAGCATGAGAAATACACAGAGATTAGAGGGACTTTGGAGTTACTGTCTAAAAATGACTTTTCAGAAGCTGATTCTCAAATCATCTTCAGAAAGCTCTTTACCTAGGGCAGCAACAACATCAAGCTCTGCACAGGGACCCGTGATCTTTTCCTGTGTGTTTTGGTTACAACTGAGGACACACCGACCGGCATTATCTTTCAGGGGCTTGGAAAGTCATCAGTGCTGCTCATATTTTATTCTATATTTGGGATTGGATGTTCAGCAACACAATCCAGATATCTGGAGTGGGATTTTAACTCTTCATCAATTAACTGTATGCATTCTCAGCAAAATGCACATTTTACACCAGGTATATAAAATAACAAAGGTTATTTTATAAAGGCTATATGATATTATAAAGGCTATATTATATCATAAAGGCCATATAATTTTATAGCCTTTGAGAGAAAGCCATCAAACCCAATAGTCTTCATTTGTTATCTTAATAATCATCATAATAAAAATACTGTGTACGATGTGACTAGGTTTACAGAGTCATTCCCTTGAAAGGAGATGAATGGTAGAAGTTTCCCAAGCCAGCTAACACAGTGCAGACATGGTCCCTTCCTACTTGCTGCCTTGAGTCAGTGTTGGTCATGTCTGTGGTGACCTTCTTGAACTGCTCTGGTAGGTCCTTCACTTTCTGGGGGGTACAAGGCTTCTTATGCACAAGCAGCTCCTGAAACCAGCCCTAGTTGTTTAACTGCAGCTCACCCCACACAGAAGCATGCCAGTGGAGTATGTTATTTAGCATAATGATTATTATTTTGTTTGGTTTTTTATTTAGTGCATCCATGTTACTAATTTAGGCTTCTCACGCTTGTTTTGATATTAGTAAGAGAGGCAGAGAGAAGTGTGGGATGAATTCCCAAATAAGTATGGAAACTAATCCTTTTTCTGATTTAAGAGAGTATAAATGGGTCATCCTTTTTTTCCTTCTATTCTGTGCTAAAAAAATAAACAAACCTGTGCTTCATAACAAATATATACCAAAGCAAAGTATAGGAGTTAGGCCCCAAACAGGATGCTTTTAGAGAGGGATGAGTACAACAAAGTGAAAACCACAAACTCCTCCTTTCGGCACGTGCTGAGCACCTTTGTCTCTGCAGAAATCAGCTCTCTGAAGCACTGAAGCAGTGCAATGGGGAGGTTTGGGGTAGTCAGCTCCTGAGTCAAGGGATGGAACAGCTGTCTGTCCTTCCCGGGAGCTACAGAGCAGACCAAGAGGCATTATCTCACCCCATGCTTTCACCCATCTCTCTAGGAGCTGCCCTCAGAGGTCGGAGACTTTTGAGACCTTGGAAACCTTCTCCCTGGTCTCCCTTCCCCACATAAAATCCAGTTATGCACATATTGTCTTCCATTTTGTGCTTCTGCCCTCCGAGTCAGAGCATTCCTCTGTATCCAGAGGCAGTGACCACGAATCCCAGCAAGGAGCTGAGGCAGCTTGTTTTGGGCTTCAAAGCAGCAGTAGCGTGGGAGAGTGCAACCCCTACACACTTACCAAGTCACCTCAGCTCCCCACAAACAATCAGAAGGGATTCCCAGTCAATCCCGGTCCAGACCCAGGAGAAGGCAAAATAGTTAAGGAAATCCCAAATACCTTCTCAGAGTAGGGTCTCCTCAGAAACATGCCTCACACTGGAATATTTTGCTGTTAGCATTTGTGGAACCTTTATAACTTTTCTGTGCATTTTTTAATGTTTTAACCACTGTGTTAACCACTTGGGCTTGTCATATGGCTTTCTAAGCACATCTTTATGAAACTATATCCATCATGTAGAGTTTTTCATTTGGTATTTACAAGGGTGATGCTGAAATGTCTTGGTAGACTGGTTCCTTTGCTAAGGAAATGTGGATTTTGAAACTGTATTCTCTCCTAATGGTTTCTTTGCCTTCCGGTCATTTCCAGCTGCAATTTCGCTTGTAGGTAGCCAAGCACTTTTCTCCCATGAGGGGAATTCTTGCTTCACAGAATGTGTTCGGAGAGAGGGTGGACGTTGCACTGGCGTATTTGCAGGAGTTCCATCCCCTTCTCATCACAAGTGCCTGCCCTGGCTTCACTGTTTTTTAATTACAGTTGCTACACTCTGGCTTGAATTTAATTTCTATAATTGATGGCCTTGTTCACTGTAGCAGAACTAACTTCATTTATGCTTGAACTGTGACTCCAATGGCTTACTGAATATGGATGTCTTGGGAGTGACCCATTGCTTGACAGCAAATGCTTCTGTGCATTGAATGATGTATAGGAAAGTGTGTCACATGTAGAAGCTATCTGACGTTCAAACATGTCACCAGCTACTGAACTGTGAATTTTCTGTCTTCTTGCCCTATTTTTATAAACCCCTTTTTCAGAGTGCAGTGTCCTTAAAATTGTGAAATAATAGATAGGCAACCGAGGATTATGGACTATCTGGGACATTTTCATTGGGGATCATTACAGTTAGCCTTTAATCTCTCTGCTTCTTTAGAATTTCATTTAATACTTTATAGAAACAGCAAGTTGCTCTAATCCAGGGGAGATTGAATATGCTTGTACTCATAGTTGTCTGCTCAAGGAAAATCTTTCTTTCCATCCCCAATGTGAAGAACAATCCTGTGGCTGTTGATCTATTAGTGTGGAATGCACAGATGTTCCACTTCTCTGAATATCCTTCTCTGCAAAAAGACTTCAAATAATATTCTTCTTTCCAGATGCTGTGAGATTTTCTCTTTACATCTATACATGAAACACTACAGAGACCTCAGAGCTGTTTCTCCCTCTCCCAGTTCTGTAAATGGTTACAGTAACCTTCTGACCTAATATGGGCTTGGAACTTTGCTCAGCTCCCTTCCTCGCCTTTATTAGCACTGTCCAAATCATGTCTAACTCTGCTTTGTCCCATCACTGTCAGACTCTCCAGTTTGTTCCTCCAGTGCTCCGAAGGCTGTGCTGATAATGGGACTGCCAACTTTGTAGTATTGCTTTCTAAAAGGTCTTGGTGGCAGAGAATTAGCAGACTCTGCCTCTGCAATTGGACAGCAGATGTCTATTCCCTGTGCATATACTACCTTCTTCTTCTGGAAAAAACCCAATATTTATGCCTGTAATAGATTGTGCTACAGGAAATGTCGGGCTGGGTGTGCACTGATCATCAGTAAATGCTCTCATATTGTGTTCCTTTGGGAATGCAAACTCCCAGTCCCCTCTCTGAGCACTACCTGGCCTGCAGTCCCATTCCATAAAGCCAGCCTTAGCTGGCTGCTCCCCAGCTGAGAGGCCTATGATATGACAGCTGGGTGTTTGCTGCAGTCTCTCAGAAGAGGCTGGGTTTTATGGAGTATTTTCATGGAGAAGAGGAGGCAAGGGCAGTTGACCTCTGTTTTCAGCCATTGGATGATGCAGATGATGCCAAGCAGTGCAAGGTGGATGGTGGATGGCAGGACAGGTGTATTGGGGGCTGCTTTTTCTAGCAGTTGTCTCGTTTGCCCAGGCTGCTGCAGTAAGAGGCATAACAAGAAAAAAAAAATACAGACTTAAAAATGTTGTACAGGTTGTTTTGTCTTCTCAGGGAGTTTTGCAACCCCTGTTTTGCTCAGAGAGGTGGCAAAGAGAGCCCCAGCCAGCACTGCTGGCTGTAGGGCTGGGCACCTGCCCTTCCCGAGAGGGACACTATTTCTCTCTCGGTGCGCTGAAGTGTGGCCTGCGCTATGAGCGCCAGGCGTGTATCATTCCAAAGAGTTTTGTGGCCCAGGATGAGGACTATTCCCGTTGGCAAACTGTTTCAGGACAGGTCTGCTTCTGTGTGTACATAGTACATTTTTCACAGGCTGTCTGCTACAATATGACACTAATGGGGTAATTAAAGGGCTCAGGCAGCGTCAGCACAGCACATACCACTCTTAAGCCCTACTCTTCAACAGGCTCTTTCCCAAAGGGATGCAGGCTGACATGGCTCCTGGCCCGTTTGAAAGGAGCAGGAGGGGGCTGGTGCTTGATGACTGTGGCTAGCTGATGCAGGGGAATTTGGGGAGCTACTTCTACCTCCCTCACTGGTAGGGAGGAGGGGGCGGCTGGTCCCAGCCACAGTTACCGTGGCCATTACAGGCGTAATATGGTGGGAGATGGAACAGCAGAGGCCTGGCAGCAACCCCTTGCTGTGTTCAGCGTGACTGCCTCTGGCAGGATTGTGAGGGATGTGGTGGCAGTGGCTGGAAACAAGGTGGTGCCCAGGCAGAGGATTAGCACACGAGCCTGTGGTGTGGGGTTAAGGAATGGGCACGGTGTGTGAAACTCACATTTAATACTGGCGCAAATGGATGAGTGATGAGCTTGGAGGGATGTGTTTGCTCCTGGCACATCAACGTCTCAGCACTAGTGTAGCAGGAGGGAAAGAAGGAGTGCTGTCTGCAATGATCTACCTGGCTTCTTTCTGGTTTTCTTCAACTGAATTAGAAACCCCAAAAAAAACAAAGTCTGGTCTCAGGGTATTACGATTTTCTTTATGTATTATGAACAAATGTGATGTAATTTGGGTATTTTATGTCTTAACAAAATGGGACAAGGACTTTTAAAATATATTGTAATGAATTTAAGAAGTCATTAAGAAAAGTGGGCAAAACTCTATAAAACAGTAATACACATGGTAGTGGTTACGATTTCAGCTCTCTGTTGCAGGATTTAATTTATTATATTGATAACAATTATTACAACACTGGACTATATCCTTTCCCAATTATTACTAAGTAGTTATTAAATCAATAAGAATTATTGTATTGGTTTCAGGTCCCCATGTCAGTCTCCACTGACTAAATACTGAGTGAAATGGTGTGTAGTGAGCTGAACACAGAGCCAGCCCAGCTGTCTCCCATCCTCCTGAGAGCTGCTGTCTAACCTTCAGGGCTTCGGACAGCAGGTGCAACCCTGCTGCTTCCCTCCCTGCAGCACGATCCCAGACCTGTCACACCACATTATTTGTAAACAACAAGCCAGCTAATATCACGACAGTGATATCAGTCCACATGCGAAGGGCATCAGGAAGCCACAGGAGACAGACAGTGTGGTGTATTCGTAGTAAGAGGCAAAAGAAAGAGGCTCCTGCAAAGCCCCTATTCATAAGCTTAGCACAATAGAGTAATGCAGTGTTAGGGAAATTTAAGCTGGTGCTGAAAGCTAGTGTGCTTTGCTGCTTTTTTACTCAAGGGATAGCTTTTATCTTGAACTGTAATGCTTATGATATTTCAAACATAGCTTGCTTTGCTAGGTCATGTGAATGATGAATATCACAGTATTTAGGGGTTTCTAGTAAATGAAACACACATGGGAATGAATGGAGATATAGATCACTTGCGTCAAGGCCAGCTTTATCGGGGCTTGGTGAGATATCTTTTTCAAGGGCCTACAGCAATTGAAAAGCAATTAGAATGTCATTGTATTTTCCAGTTCCGTTAACCATCCCATAGATACATACAAGAGTTCACAAAGAAAAAGCTGGCACCGTACTTTCACTGCACAGCCATTGTAATACAGATACACGGGATGGCAGCAAAACAAAACTTCAGTTGAATACTTGAGAGTTAGAAGCACTTCAGGCCTTAAGAAAGAATGGAAAGCCACCCTGTCCTACCTAAAAGAGGGATGTTGCTACAAAAATGGGAAATGCTTCCTTTTCACCAGGTGGGCAGGTAACAGTACCGAACAGCTGCAGTGTGATAGCTCCCTCCTAAAGAAACAGGTCCTGGTGAAGTTATTTCAGTGTTCTTTTCTTAGAAGGTTTTATTCATCAGTGATTTAAGAGAGCCAGAGCTCTGCACAAAGTGTTGTTTCTTTATCTACCAGACTGGACAAGCAAGGATAGGTCTGACGCGGTAAGATGAAAGGGAATCATGCACCCCCTCGATATCAGGGTCTGGCAAGTCCAAAGCTGCAAGAAACTGAGAGGGAAACTGCCTGGAGTGACCAGCAGGGCTGCATTTGTGTGGAGGGAGTTTGCTGGAGAAGTAACATGGAGATTCCTAGCTTTTTGCATCTGCTACCGTAATCTTCTTAGGCGGTCCTGCACAGTGCCTGGAAAACACTTGCAGTGAAGCGTTCTTGAGCAGTGATTAGTGGTGCAGTTAACAAACACTGGTTTACATCACTTGGGGATAAATCCACCTTCTAACCATCTGTTAACAAGAGGATCTGGTTTTCTTCCGATTCACATAGATGCCAAGCAGAATTACCTTCATTTAAATCACTGGTGTTTCTTGGAGAGTAACCACTCTGAAAGAATTGGTCCATTGGCAAGTTCTCCCAATGAGTCACATTCTGTGGGACAGAGATTATGTCTCTCTGGATGTTTTGTTCATTCTTGAACATGAGAGGGCTCAACAGCTAGCAAGAATTTGGCTCTTATTATGAAAAGCTAATGTGCAGCTCTGAAGCTGTTAGCCTTGCAGTTACTGGTAATCTGCAAGCATTCTGCTTCACCTACTGCTGGATTTAGAGCAAGTGGATTTGGTCACTTGTGCATATTTTTTTTTTTTTTAAAGTACTGTCAGATACCTCACAGGCCGTATTTTCTAATGAATGTAAATGAAAATCATGATTATCCATTTCAAAGCAATCAGTAACAAGCCATCACTGGCACAGAACATTATTTATACAGCTCATAAGCCCCAGTGATGCTTGTACATAATTCCTCACATGTCACAGTGATAGAAATTGCCTTCAGGGCTGGACTTTCCAAGCCAGCCTCTTTGTTTTTAAGTTGCAGACATTGTCACTTCAGTGACTGACTACTTGATTTTGCAGATTCAGTTTGATGCGCTTATGACAGCAAGCCTACGCTTGCCTGCAGGTGCCAGACTGTGCCCGAAATCACTTGCTCCTCTCAGCGACAGGCTGGCAGCTCTTAGGACCTCTTGGTTCCCTCATTTTCAAAGTCCTTCTCTACTGACACCTGTTCACAGCTCAGTTCTCATCCTGCTCAGCACTTGCTTCAGTACAAAAATTTGGGGCCCATCATGTGTTTACATGTAGGACTGCTCTTAACTCAAACTTTATTTCCATGTTTTGCTCAGCCTCTTAGTTCCAGTGCATTGATTCCTGCTTGCTGGAGTGGGTAGTCTCGCTTTCACTGCTCAGTTCACACGACTCTTCTGTGGCCTGTTAAAAATTTAATTCACGAAAAGACACGAGATACCTCTTCCTGTCCGTGCTAGGCTCCAGGGGAAAGTGAATATAACTGTGTTTCTTTCTGCTATTAATACTGTAGTTGCTACATCCAATAATCTTTTGAGAAGTTTAACTTTTAAAACACTGGGCCCTCGTATATTAGCTCTCCTTGGTAGCCAAGAGGTAGAGGGAGAAGATGTCTGGTAAATGACCACTTCCCTAAAAAACTGTGTTAACCAAAGGACTAAAAAAATCTTGTTTAACCATCACTGAAACACTTCTTGGTAGATGGCAAACCCTGGTTGGTCTCTTGAGTATAAAAAGTAGTATAGAAATGTTCCTTTTAGCATTAATTCATATCAGCTTCTGATGCCAATCTCCTGTACATCAAAGAGAAATGCTGATTTCTTGGACCACTTTACCTTTTAAATAATTTAGGTTTGTAGTGCGTTCCACCTACTTCTTTTTGCTGCAGCAGCCTCTGCCCTTAGTCCAGCTAAAATCACAGCTGTATTGGTTACTCTTTCATACACACATGCAGCCTGGTCCCATGGTGGTGAAAAGGAGATCTTGCCTTGCTTTCATGTTGGGTTAGGGAGTTCAGGCCAGGCAGTCCCTTGTTGCCATGGTTGTTGTGTTTCTAGTCCTCCCTGTAATCCACTGGTAACTCCCAGAGGTAAATAGTCCATTCTTTTTGCTTATATCATTCTTTTTCTTACACTGAGGACAGACTCAGCCTTAAGGTTGTCTCTGCCTTATGGAAATACGAAGCAGTCTCCCACTTGAGCACTGATCACAAGGTTGTTCTTACGCAAATCCAAATGGGAAAGTGTGAAAATGCTTAAAGCAAAGCCTCATCTAGGGCACTATGTTACAGACTTGTTGGTCTGGATCTGTGAATTCATTTTTTCAGTGATGAGTAGAGTTTACAGTTTCCAAAGCCAGATCACTACCTACCCATTTCTCAGCCATGTCATCTACCTAAATTTCAATTCCTTTCCTCTTATTTATCCTGTACAACACAGCAAAGGCTTTATTACTTTCTCTTGCACACCATAGCCCATGTGTTTATATTCCTTAGCTTCTAAAGCTGGATGCGTTTAAGTGTAATCTTCTGTCTATACCTAAGAGCAAGAGGTTTTTAGCATTTGGCACAAGGTTTTTCACTTCTAGCAGGATTAGTAGCTGTTTGCTACAATTGTGCATGGAGTTACCTATAGAAATTGGCAGCCTCATCCCTGACTCTAAGGGCTTACAAATTAAATGCAGTATCCAAACAACCTCATTTCACTCAAGCTGCTCTTGCTTGAAGTCACGTGGAAAAGAAGTTGAGTGTGAGGACAAGGGCTATGCCCCTCATCTCTTCAGCCGTAGCCATGCATCTTGCATGCCAGGGCATGATGCTGCTGACTAGTAATTGCTTTCAGTTACATATCTGCTTCTGGAATACCACATAAAAATAAAAATAAATGAAAATAAAAAAAAATAAAAGAAAGAGAACAGTAACTGTTTATCCTAGCTAAGCTTGTCTAACAGGTTTTCGTACGATGATTTTAGTGTTTAAAATCTTTTTTTATTAAACTGTTTCAGTATCCAGAAAAGGACATTTCTCTTACTCAGCTTCATTAATTATAGAAAATTACTGGATTAAAGCAGAGAACAGATTAGCAAAAATAAACTGTAGTGTGTCTTGGGCATATGGTGCTGTGTATGAATGGGTTTTAACTACTTAACTATGTATAACAAAGAGCAGAAGGAGAGATTTGTCTTCGTGTGCCATAATTATAATGTGCAGTAGCTGCATAGCTTAACTGTCAGAAACCACAAGGCCAAGGAAAGCTTTTGGTTAGGATTTGCATGGGGTGTGTGCGCTGGTCCCCGAGCTCACATGGTGTTTTCTGCCAGCTGATGGTTGGGCACGAGACTGGGCTTAGCTAATTAACAGGATACCTCTCCCTCCTTTCACTTCCTCTTCACTGGGCTCATGTTTTGCAGTATTGGGTTAGACTGGGTTACAGAGACTGGAATTTAACCCACTGGGCTAAATTTTTACCAAATACCTACTGATCCCCTCTGATACCTCAGTCTGGAAAGTGTCAAATTTATGCCTTTTCTAAACAGACCTGGCTCACACTGTTTTGAACACTGGTCCTGAGACACAAGTCAAACATCAGTGCAAACACTGATAATGTGCTGATGGTGCTCCACCTCTCACTTCTCAGGAAAACCGTGCTTTTCCATTTGGGTGCTGAGAAGTTTCTGAAAATGAAGCAGCGGTGATGACGTCATTTCCACATCTTAAAAAATTTTCTTACAAAGGGATATAAAGATTTGCAAAACCAATAAAATATGATTTATAAAGTAAATTCAGAGATACCCAGAGAGTTACCTGGTCTTTATCTGGGCTCCTCAGTATGTTTGCCAGCACAGGTTAACCAATTATGTCACACCACATAGCTTAGACATGAATGTCCTTGCCTATTTTTTTGGGGGTGGTTGCTTTTTTCTGAGGTTTCCACAATGTGTTTCACATCCACTGTGAGTAAGATTCTTGGACTTCTGCCCTGGATTAATCAAACATGAATCATTGCCCCATTCAGAAAGGAAGTTTTGCCAAAAATTGGGGTGGTCCATAGAAGAAAAGAGAGAGGTGGGGAGTGTCCGCGCTCTGTGAAGTTTTAACTAATTTTATTCCCTGTTTTGGAAGGAAATTTTGTACATTGAAAAATTCACTGACAAGGACCTGATCAACTTGGTTTTTTAAACAATTACTATGAAAAATGAAATCCCCAGCTACTTAGGAGAATATTCTTTCTTTCTCCTAAATTAATTGTATAGTGGTGAGCCCTGCCAAACTTGCAGGCTTTGTGTTTAGCTTATCAATAACTCAGCATTGCTTCTGTTGCAGAGTTCCCTGAAGAGAAGAGGCAGCAGAGAAATCCACAAAGAAAAAAAGACATTTACTCAGGTACAGTTTTCATGAACATGCACCTTTGAGTAAAATCACATGCTAAAACTCAGAATTTCTTTCTATGGGTTTTGACAGGGCCATCAGGCATATTAACTAGAGTGCAATTAGGCCTTAATCTACTGAGACCTCCCAGAGATAATGCAGAAGCAATTTAGGACACAAGTGTAGTCTCTAAACTGTGCAGCTTCTTGGGCTCGTTGTGCTTGTATCCATAGATTCAGGCTGCAGGTTTTCTACAAGAAGAGAAAATAACCTTTCCTCACAAAGTAATTGGATCACAGCTTAGGGACTAACTAAATTTATACACAGTGCCAAAGATTTTGTGCTAATGAGTGTCTTGGCAGGGAATGCAGTTTGCACACTGCAACGACACCTCGCGAGCTCTTGTGTCGCAGCCCAGAGTCTGATCTCTCTGGTGTCAGCTGGGCAGAATGTGAACCTGTGCTCCCCAGTCTGAGGCACAACACAGAGCCTAAGCTACCCACTCAGTCTCTCTTTGGACACTGGTTTTATTGAAATCACATAGGTTGATCCTTCTCAGGGAAGCGGTCTGCCCTGTTTCCTCTGTTTTTTGTGCTGACTGTAGGACTTAAAGCTTTTCCCAGCACCCGTGCAGTTACTGTTTATAGCCAGAGAGATGGGGATAGTATTTCACCTCGCTGGGAAAGGAGCCAAGAGTGACATCGTGCCTTCATTAGGGAAAGGATGCACTTCCCCTGCTGCCCCCTTGGCAGGATTAGTGTATGCAGCTAAGACCTATGGGTTGTCTAGCCTTAAAATCCATTGATTTATAATAATAACCATAATAAATAACTACAGTACAATGAACTTGAGGGGGTAGGACAGGCAGCTGAGTGGGCAGAGTGAGGAATTGTGGTGGCCAGGGGGTTCAGCCTGCATTCCTGGGACGAGGCAGACTGAGTGTCCCTGCCAAGATGATTCAAACATGGCTTAATCAGACCTTAAAATGGGACACTGGGCTTTCTTCCTGCAGTGCCTGCTATGGGGAATTAGTTAGGTCATCAGTCAGGTCAGAGAGTTTATTTTTTCTGCAGGTCTCTGAAATACATGATGAAATATATGCACGTGCCCGCACACATACAGATTACAGGGGAAGCTACATGAAGGCACGATTGTGTCCACTGGGGTTTGTGAGAAGCACTGTCTTTCCTTTCCTCATTCCTGGAAATACATTGCTATGCAAAGGAAATGGATTCTTGTGCTTCTTTCATTTGCCCAAATCCAGGCATTAAGAGTAGTTGTAGTTTGTCTGGGAAAGCCTTAAAAAGGACTTCACAAAATTAACTGAGTAACCAAGAGTGAGCTCAGCACCACTTGCAATGTGGGGAAGTGATCCCAGAAGCCACATGGGGAGAAAAACTTTCATGCTGTACACACACACATAGTAACTCATGCAAGTAAAGGATTTGGGCTTGAAAATGAAAACGATTGCATCAGCAGTCTGCAAGGTGGCCACTCAGTTATCTTCACCAATTCTTTAGTGTAGGAAAGACCGAGAAACAGTCTTACATACTGACATGGTCCAGGCTACAGGTACATGTCCTAGCTATCTCCCAACTCCAGCGTGTTACCCAGAGCCTTCTTCAAACCCAGGCATCCATTCAGAGGTATATTCTAGAAGAGATCAGAGTGCACCACAGCAAGTACCCGACCTGGTCAATCAACCTCTGCCTCCTGGGGCATGGCCCAAGAAGGTTGGTACAGATACAGCCCAGGAGGATCAAAATGGTGCTCTTGAGGGACAACCATCCTAAATACACAGAGTTAGTTCAAATACTCATTATATGATGTTTTGTGAGTGAGAAGCAACGACAAACTTAGATTCTGTGCATCCACACGCTTACAGGTATGTATAGAATATGGCAAGACTTGGGTTTTTACTTGCTGAGAGTTCTTCATGAAAATTAGCTGGAACATTGCATCCACTGCAGGGCCTACCAAGTAAATAATACACATGAGGCTGATTGTCTTGAAGTTGTGTAAAAGTGGAATTCATGGCAGCACTAACTCACCTCTAGCAGTATTGAAGAAAAAAAGTTTTTATTCAGCAGAATTGCAAAACGGAGCCTCTTGGAAAATACCAGGCACCAGGCAAAACACAAAGAAAAGTGGTTCTCCAGCGCAAGGTAGGAGTGCTGGCACTCAGCCAGATGCTTGGGTGCTGGTCGTACTGCCCTGTCGTCAGACTTGCAACCCCAAAACTGCTTAACCATCTTCTGCCTGGCAGTTCCCTTGAGGTGGTGGTGGTGGCAGAGGAGACGGCGTTGGCCTCTATCTAGCTTTGTGTCTTCTTGGCAGAAAAGAAATATCGTATTGAGGAATTTTTGATCAGCTCTTCATTCTCATCCCGTCATTTACGTTGCATAATGAAGTTAATTTATTTCTTATATGTTTCATTTCTTTATCTCCACATTCTGCATTTGTTTAAATTAGACTGCAGACTCCATAGGGAGGGATCTGGGTTTTTCCTTTCTGCTTTTTTTCCCCATTAATATTCTTCTGAAGCGCCATGCAGAGCCACGGTGCAGTTGCATGCAAATAATCACTATCAGTAATCATTAACTCCCATCTATCCTCAGTGATATCTTAAAGTCTATGATGAGGACCATGATTGATGGAACATTTTTACACTACTGTTCCTTCTTTTCCTTTTATATGATCGGTCCTATGTACACCTTTTAGGAAAGCACCCATGTACCAGGTGTTCATTACAGTCAGGAGGCCAGTAGTCCAGATTCAGCCTCTGGGATTTCAGCCTTTTGTTTTTCCAAAAAGATGGAAAGGCTATTATTTTTTTAAATATTTTTCCTTTCTTTTCAACCGCGATATAACTTATCTTATGAACTATTATGAAGTTATCTCATGAACTGTTTTAAATTTTGGTGATTTGGCCTCTCCATAGTTTGCCCTATATGTCAAAACTCTGCTTGCCTGTGTGGCTATCTCACCCTCTCACTGTTTCTACTTGATTTCAACTGATCAAGAAATCGCTGATATTTCTGTACACAAAGTTTCCAAGGGACAGATGCATGAAGGTTGGAGTCCTACCCTTCTGGCATGTTTAGATCCGGCTGATAAATCTCTCCTGACCATTCTTTTCTTTTGGAAAAAGGCTGTCCAGGGAATGGGATTTTCAGTGATCATGTTCCTGGCAGGGAAGTGGGGAATATCTAGAGCTTTCTCACCTTTCCAGATGGGATCCATATTTAGTAGGCAAAATTAACATGCATCAGCTCTGTTGTTTTGTGTGAGGCTTGGATTTGTGTAAAGAAAAAACTTGTTTCTTTCAGCACTTGCAAAAAACAAAACTTACAAATTTGATTCTTTTATTCCCCCCCCCAAAAAAAAAATTTTGCTAAGACAAAACCTGGCAATAAAGTAATGCTGTTAAAGAAGTTAACAGTAGCTTTGTCCTGCTATAATAACATGCTAACTCCACAAATGCATTGAGTCGTGCAGTGATGCCAAGGAAAAACACTGGGGCCCTGACCCTAAACTCGTTGAAGCCCTTTCCTTTTCTTCAAAAGCTTCAAAATGCTGAGTGTGTTGTCCCAAGTGCCACTCAGTGACTGTTATTTATATTGTTTGAAAGGCAGTGGGTGTCTGGCTGGAGCTCCCTCTGACCCCTGGGTAGGAGCTGGCCCCTGGTGTTCCCAGGCAGGGCAGTGGGGTGCGAGCAGGCTGCCCTTTCCCTCAGACATCGCTTCAGCTGCCTGCAACTGGGGAGGTGCAAGGCACCAGCTATGGCTGAGCACTTGAACCCAAAGGCAGACAAGAAGTGGGGGAAAGGAGTGCTGGATTACAAAAACAGAGTAAGAAAAATGTCAGATTAGCTATAAGCATAAATAAATAACCAGGAGTAATCACACCACCTGTGAGCTCTGATGTGCAGCACTGTTCTGACTGTAACTTTCCTTGTGATCTTTGTATTTCCCTAAAAGCAAAACCTACAGCTGTGGGGAAAAAAACAATTCTCCATGGTAGGAAAAACAGAGGTAATATTTTATACAGCCCTGACCAAAGATGATGCTTTAATCATACAGCCTTATTCAGCCAGAGCAACCAAAATTCAGAGCGACTCCAGCGGAGGCTGCATGGAATTTTGCCAGGTTTTAATCTGATACTTAATTTGCACTTTTGAGTTACAAAGAGAAAAACAATTTGCAAATATATGTGCGAAAAAGAGGAACGTGCATGCAAGGAGACAATAGAGAAGATAGAAATGCCATCTTTTAGAGGCTCTGCTTCTAATCAGTCATATGCACCTCGACTGAATTCATGAATTCATACAAAACTCATATTTCTGGTACCAGAAACACAAGGACCAGAATTTTAGTCAGTCAGCCCTTGAGCTGATTACAGCTGTGTTTTATTCTTGGTTATCACTGAAAACCAAGTGTTGACAGAAACTTTGGCTATTTTTACCTCTAATATGTTAATAACATGTAAGCTAACTTTTTTACTATTCAGTTTTTTTAAAGTCCCATCTGGCAGCAAGCAGCATCAATAAGAAGGCTGACTGAGTCAGGTGTATACAACCAATTACTTTTCTTATTAGTTATTAATATCTGAAATAAAGACATAATTAGTATATATCTAAATAGAAAGGGATGAAATTGATCTAGGTAACACAGAAGACACTGTTACTAATGTGCTAGGATGTGTCCTATAGAAATTAAATAATTTCCTCAGGTTGCTGAGCCACAATGAGTTTTGTAATCTTTGGTTTTTTTCATTAGCCTGATCTGGATGAACAATTAAAGTCAGTCATGTTTTCTTTTGGATTTGGTTTCCATTATTAGGAATTATAACAAAATGGTGCTTGTGAAAGATAACAGTGCTCCGGGGACTGAAATGAAGTTTCCATAGATAATTGCACATATGTCCACATGGCCTACCAACAATGATAAAATCTACCGTCTCAAGAGATCCTCTTTCAAACCCTGCCTTCCATTATACTGCTAATGCTGATAAATGTGTCTCTTTCGAGGCCAAGTGCCTGTATCTCCATGACAATTCATGAAAGTGATTCATGCAAAGAAATTGTTCATCGGCTTAGAAATTACTTAACCTTGTCTCTTATTTCAGCACAATACACACTAGAGTTTTCATTTGAGTTGAGATGCAGTGCTTTTAAAAGCCCAACACACACAAATAAAACAAAACAGTCGTTCTATACCCTGGTACTTCCTGAAAAATGAAGGTTTTCACATGGGATGTATTTGGATGTAAACACGGTTTAATGAATTTTTCTTTCCTTTCTCATATGTTTTCACCAATCTCCCTTGTGAACAGTTGTCCATATCAGAAACAGAGATCACAATCTGCTCCATCCTAATAATAACAGCAGCAGAGACAACAGTTACTTCCTATTTGGAAAACAAGTTAGGAACTCCATCTATTTCACAGCATTATGAGATCATAGTAATTCAAGTCTTCACTTTCCAAGGCAGCCATGCAGTTTAGCACACCCTTTTTTGTGCTTTCTATCTGAAGGAACCCAAAATTTGGGATTATGATGAGCAAATTCATCTGTGTAGTCTTTGTTTCATGATGCTAAAGTGTACCATCAAGCATAAATGTGACAAAAAGTGCCAACAAATCACGGAACCTTTTCATTTGAGTCTTTATTTTCCACAAAATTTGATCAGTGTTTGAGAAAAAACATTGCGTTGGCACTCTTGCATCACTGAACACTTGCATAGGCACACTTCCCCCCCCCCACCCCTTTAACTCTGGTCAAGTTGCTTTGCCAATTTAACCAAGACCAAGCCATGAAATGTGTCCGCTGTGTGGTGTGCGCAGCTCTGTCTGTGTATTGTTTGCATACCTAACAGATATCCTCAGAGGAGGGGGAGGTGGAGATTTTGGAAAATCAGCTGCTGATTTTGCTTCTATTATAATATAATCTTGGGGTGGGGGGTGATTATTCTCGGCAGGAGGACAGTGCTGATTTGAAGTGCCAGCTCCAGTTTGCCAAAGAGGAGGCAGCGCTGATGCGTAAGAAGATGGCCAGACTGGGGAGGGAGAAGGATGAGCTGGAGCAAGAGCTCCAGAAGTACAAGTCCATCTATGGAGATGTGGACAGTCCCCTGCCTACCGGGGAGGCAGGGGGCCCACCCAGCACCAGGGAGGCTGAGCTGAAGCTTCGTCTGAAGCTGGTGGAGGAGGAAGCCAACATACTGGGCAGAAAAATAGTGGAACTGGAGGTGGAGAACAGGGGGATTAAAGCTGAGATGGAGGATATGAGGTGCCAGTATGAAAAAGAGTGTCTCAGCAGGGACCACATTTCAAGCATTCCTACCTCGCCCTACGGCGACTCCGTGGAGTCGGCCACGGAGCTGCGCAGGCACCTGCAGTTTGTGGAAGAGGAAGCAGAGCTGCTGAGGCGGTCAATCTCTGAAATCGAGGATCACAACAAGCAACTAACAAATGAGCTGAACAAATTCAAGTTTGAGCCAGGCCAGGAGCCTGGCTGGTTGGATGACGCAGCATCCAAGTGCGGTGGGACCTTGCAAGAGGAGCTGAAGTCGGCCAGGTCACAAATCAATGAGCTGAGTGGGAAAGTGATGAAGCTCCAGTATGAGAACAGGGTCCTGATGTCCAATGTCCAGCGTTACGATCTTGCCTCTCATCTGGGCCTGCGCACTTCCAGCCCCAGGGACAGTGATGCTGACAGCGATGCCGGGAAAAAAGAGAGTGACAGCGAAGATGGTCGTCCACCCCAGCCAAAGAGAGAGGGGCCCATTGGGGGTGAGAGTGACTCTGAAGAAGTTTATGAGAAGACATCAGGTTTTGGGAGTGGGAAGCCATCAGAAGTCAGTGACCTGTGCTCCGCCGAGCTCATGAGAGTGAAAGAGGACACCGAGTCTTTAATTAACATCAAACGTGAGGCTGAGCGCCTTGAAAGGACGGTGGAACGCCTTATCACCGACACAGACAGCTTGATTTATGATGCAAAGGTGCACATAACCAGCAGCCCATCCACCGAGCAGGATTTCAGAAGTGGTGACGAAAGGGGAGAAGATAAGCATGAGCCAGAGCTCCTGGATGCCGTCAACACCAGGATGAAAGCTTTCCGGAAGGAACTGCAGACCTTCCTGGAGAAAGTTGATCACATTGGAGAGGGCCTTAAGGAGCAGATGGAGGACCTCTCTCCTCTTCCCCATCTCACAGAGTCTTCCAGTTTTCTATCCACAATGACATCCATGTCCCGAGACTCTCCCATTGGTAACCTGGGGAAGGAATTAATCACCGACTTCCAGGTAAGTCAGCCTCTTATTTGCCTTCTTTCTGTTTTATCGTTTCTCTTTCTTTCTGGCATTGCTACCCTGGAGCTAATTTTCCTCACAGCTGCTTTGTTATGATTTCAGACCCGCAGTGTATTGAAGTGTGTAATGTTAAACACTTTATAGGTTTTTTTCTTTTATTTATTTGCACAACTCCTTTGATTCAGAGGCGGTTCCTCATGGCAAAAAAGCTAGTCCACTGGTGTTAGAGAGATCTGTCTAGTTTTTGTCTGTAACAACAGTATTTCCCCATGAAAGAGGAGATTAATTAAAAAAATAAATAAATTCTGATGAATTAGAAGCCTTGCTAAGAAATGTGAGGAGGTCTTAACTATGCTTTCTTGTAAAAGGGTCAGGCATGTTCTCAAAAGCCTTGCCAAAAGAACCCATCCAAATGCAGTTTTCTAAGTGATGTGTTTTGAAAAGCCTGCTTACAGCTCACTCCCCTAACCGAGCAGCGGGTGAGAAGCTCTGTAGCCAGCGAAGGACTGCCTTGCCTAAAGCGTTGCCCATGGGCGCATGTCTAAACTGCCACAACTGCCACACTGGATATGGCTTTTCTGCACAGCACAAGTAAGGAAGGAAGAGCCTTGTGTCCCATATCCTTCATGACTTGTATGCTTGCTGTTGGTTTGACTCATGCATCCTCATTGCATGCGCCTCATAACCAGTGTTTGCATTCTTTTTTCCTCTCTTTCTCTTTTTTGCTTTTCAGATGTTTCAGCCCATCATTTTGCTCATCCTCATTTTGGTTTTGTTCTCTTCACTTTCTTATGCCACTGTATTTAAGTTGTTTTTTCTGTTCACGCTTTTCTTTGTCTTGTAGTTTTCCAGTCGTCTACCTTACCCATTTTTGTTTTCTTTATTCCCTCCTGTCCTTTTGTTTTTTTGTTATAAACCGCCCATGCACCTAACAGTCCAAACTGAGGGATCAGATGGAGTGGCAGCTCAAACAAGATCGTGGAGAGGAGCGAGAGATTCACCACCAGCGAGCCACCACCGACCCACACCGCAGAGCTGATGGAGACATTAAAATCTACAGGCCAGGAGACAAGGGCTGTTTCAGTCTAGAGGTCAGCAAAGCAGCCCTTCTTACTCACTGCCTCCTGCTGCCTTAGCCAGGAGATGAGTAACAGAAGCCAGGGGTTGGGGGAGTAAATTGGATCAAACTTAGCACCCCTGCTGTGAAATTTGTGGTTGATCTTGTTTGCCCCTTGTAGTTGCAGAGAAGCAAATTGGCCCTGACTCTGAAGTCATCACCCTGCTCCCAGTAGCTTTGCTAAGGGTAAAAGCACAGCTCAGGGATCAGCTCCAATTGAGTATAGAAATGAAAGATCTCCAGAAGAAGTTGTAATCCCTGATGTTAAATCATGCTTCCAGGTTTCGCCTTGGTGGATATATTAAATATGGAAAGTCTACAGATAGAGATTACTTTGCGTTTTACCTGGCAGTAGTCTGTGCAAGACAGGTTTTGATGCTGGTGTGCATGGTGGTTCTCAGCAGGTAACACAGCACCCTGCAGCTTCCAAAAAAAGCTTATTTAAAGCATATTCTCCATTGTTTGGGTTGTTGAGTTCTTTTCCATTTGTCAAAACATCAATCAGTTTTTATTTGAATCTTCATCATGCAGAGGCCATGTCTGCCTCAGTGAACATCTCCTTATCTGCTTTCTCGTGAACATAGGTTATTCAGACATTGCAATTGGTCATGAAGAAAACAAATTCTAGTCTGTCTCCATAAAACCAGGCTTTGAGCACTGAAAAATTTTTCTGCTGGCTACTGGGAGGCCAAAACCACCTTGAAACTGAGATGATTGGAGTAGCTTCTAGAGAAGGATGAGTTTTAATATATTTTTAATTCTAGAGACATGTGAAGAAGACTTAATATATCTGAAACCCCTAAATGAGTCTGGGAAAAGGGGACTGCTGCCTGGGATAGCTGGGTATGTGAGTAAGCAATAGCAAGAACTAGAAGGGGTAGGAAGAAAAAGCTTGAGGACAGCTGGTAGCCAAGCAGAGCAATGCTGTATTGAATATCAAATGGAAAGTGACCCTTCATCTTAACACAGGTAATTCTTTGCTGGTTTTGTTTGGTTTGGTCCAAAGTATCCTGACAGCACAGAGTTTTGGTAGTATTAGTATAATGAATTTGCTCAGCAGCTTCTCTTCTAACTTTTCACTTTTAATGGTGCTAATGACCCCAGGAGGGATATCTGATAAACCCAGAACACTGTAAGTCTCTCAGTGAAAGGTAAAGTCTGTCTTCCTCAGTGGTGAAATGCGTGGATGAGGTAGAGAAATCTTGCTGTTCAGCATGGATCCCTTTGCCATAAGAAATCAATATTGGTGAATAGTTATGGCAGATTTTCTGATCCCAGCAAATGCTTACAATAAATCTGTTAAAATTCTGTCATATTTATTGGTTCCCCCTTATCCTAGAACAGCCTTGTTATTACATTAAAGCCTATATTTGTAAGCCCTCTGTTAAGATTAGGGATTTGGCTAACTTTGGCACATCTTTTTTTTTTCCTCTCCCAGGATGGGATGATGTGCAAACTGTGTACAGCAAACTGTGCTAAATAGAGGATGGACAGTTTTTATACCATAGCCTGACAAGGAACAAGCCAGTAATTATAATCAAAGGTAGACAATAGCCAGTTTAAGACCAGATGTGCTCAAAATATGGGTACGGCTAGGCTTGAAATGGCCTTGAGGAAATGTTGAAGATTAAGGTGATTTTTAAGTCACTATTACTTAAGTAACAAAGAATATTAAAATCCACAGTAGTCAAACCCAAGTGAAGCAGAAAGTTTCTCAAAATAATTTTGTAAGGTATCATTTTTAATTTCATTATTCAATTAATTTCATGATTTATTGTAATTATTTTAATATATTTTTTCATACCCTGAACTGGTAAAAGCTACTAATTTTTTGTGCCAGATGAATGGGCAGGAATAAACTACTATTCGAGTACCAAAGGGGTTTTTTTATCACCACAGAAATTTCAAATGGAGACTCAAACCTTATAATGCCCACAGCAGGTA
The DNA here is from genome assembly GCF_003031625.1 of Empidonax traillii. Classification (NCBI taxonomy): domain Eukaryota; kingdom Metazoa; phylum Chordata; class Aves; order Passeriformes; family Tyrannidae; genus Empidonax; species Empidonax traillii. The sequence continues at coordinate 296,530 of NW_020955293.1, read as the reverse complement.
TGGTTACACATGAGTCTTTATCTGCCTTACTTATGAAGTGAAAGTATACACACTGACCGGTGGATAACATTGATTGATGATCTTCTTAATGTGTATAGACTTTCAGCATGAAAAAAACACATTTCATTTCACTGAGGCAAATGTTTTCTCTTTTTTTCAAGCAAATCCATTTTTTTAAATTTAGTTTTTTCCAAGTTTGAATTTTAAACTGAACTTTTCACATGCAATGCTAGGCAGCTTCTGTTTAGCCATTTCTTCTATTTTTAAAAATGAGCACTGTGGGAGCCTAATTGTTTGATTAAATACAATAAATGCAGACAGACGTGCTTGAAACTATCCTGTAGCCTAACTCTAAACATCTGCCTTTGTTCGGGCTTTGCACTGCAGTTGTTAGTGCAACAGTACTATTAGAATGCATTTGCATGTTAAGGAGATTGGTTAAAGTCCCTGACCAAGGGAAATTATATCTTGAAATTGCCTTAAGAGCAGAGCTTTGTTTTCTTGCAGAAACAAGCCATTCAGCTGCTGTTGTGGGAGGCTGGAGCCCATTGGGGTGGATATTCAATCCATTATTCATGATTTTAGCAGGGCTGCATTATGGTGGGAAGGGGAAACAATTCTCTACCATCCAAAGAAAAAGCAGATGAACTAGTAAGAATTGACTTGACTAAAATAAACAGAAGAACTAAAAAAGGTAATGTTTTATGGACCAAACACACTATGGAACCAGTGGGAAAAATGGTAAATAATTCTGGTGAATTTTACCAATGGAATATCCAATTCTGGTGAATTTTACTAATGGAATATCCATAAACAAAAGGCAGCTTCCTTAAGCAATCTGCTCCTATTTATTCAGAAACAAAAAGACATTTTGAAGAAGAAAAATTTCACTCTTTCAAGTGACCAGATGTGACTTGTTACAGTATTTGATACCCAATGGTCTAAACTGGAGCTGTATCTCCTAGCTCCATTCCTTCAGAAGGTATCAGTTCTGCCTTTACCTGAGTAAGTATGTAGCACCAAAGGCAAAAGCACTCATCTTTGCATTTCAGATTTGGATTATTTTCATACCTGGTTTTAAAGACTTATACATTTATTTTTCTGTAGAAAAATGCCACAAAATCTTTGACACTCCCAGGTTATGGCAAAAAATCCACTTAAGTGAATTTACTTAAAAGGAATGAAATGTCACCAGAAGAGAACAAAAATAAAAGCAGATAAGCTAGAGAAGGTGAGAGCACATCTTAAAAGCCAAGTTTTCCATAAGGTCTAGTAATAAAATAGGAATAGCTCACACTGAAGAATAGTTTTTTCTAGGCCATTGTTTAGCTACTTATCCATTTCCCTTTCTTATCGTGCCACTAAGAAATGTAAAACATTTCCATTACTCTAAGTTAATACCTGTGTTGTATGCACTGACTCGAGTCACTTTACCACCTGCTTGGAATCAAAACTTCTGTAGGAATCCATTTTGGACGTAGTTGGAGAATTTTGACCTATATTTTGAATGCTCTATTTTTTAACTGGTGCTTCTGTTCAATTTTCATAATTTCATGCTTTTCAGCTGGATGGCTTTTGCAGCAGCTCCTAGCCATGTGCTGAAAATTTGCACATCCATTTCTCTGGTTAAAGATTTTGTTTTCCCAGAAAAGAAACAGTGAATGTTTTACATATTGTGTCTTTCTTTCTGCTGAAGAAAAAAACCAAAACAATCCAACAACAACCAGTGAGGACCACATAGAAAGTAGTGTGGCTTATGTCCACTGTTCCTCCAATGTAAAACTGTGGGAAGAAGGAAGACAAACTGATGCTGTTCCCACCAAGATTAGGGGCAGCAAGAATAACTTACTTTGATGTATTGTATTCTTTCTTGCTATGTAAGATTCTGTAAAGGTTGACAATATAATGGCTTAGAAGACCCTTTATGATGTAAATCTGGATATTTGAGTCCTAACTGAACTCAGTGAGACTTTGTATACTATCCATACAATGAGATGGATTTTTAAAGACTTGAGAAAAGTGTTCTGTGTTTTCCCAATCTCAGAGACTTTCTATATAAGCAACAGACAAATAGCCACACAGCTGCCTATTGTACACTACCAAATGGAATATGTGTCATCTATTTTCAAGGGACGAGGAGAAGAGTACATCTTCAGAAGCAGCTTCTGAGAATTCAATTAGATGTGTATTGCATGTAAAAAGTATTACAAAGGGCTCTGAAAGTTTCTTTCTGATCTGATTGGTTGGTGCGTGCAATTATTCTGTGTGAAAAAGTATCAGTGTCTAAACTATGTGGTCAAATGTAAGGTCCAAATATCAAAGCATTATAACATAGCATTAGGGGAGCAACATAAAATATTAATCCTTTGACTTCCTTGGAATAACATACAAATGATGGAGACTATCATTCTTCCCTGCCTCCTCAGGGTTATTTTGTTTGATCAGTCCCGAAAGAAAAAAAAAAAGAAAGAAAAAGAAAAAGATTAAAAAGAAAGATTCCATGAAATTTGATGTTCACAGTGTTGCATATAAATTGATTAAGTTTGCAGGCAAAATGAGATTGTAATTAGCTATGGTAAAATGGAGAAAACAGGCAAGTAAAACCCAGTCATCGTGGTGGATGGGAATCACGTAAAAACAAGTCATGGCAGAAATGTGGAATTGTGTGAGCTGGTAAGTAACCTGAAAAGCTGTCAGCATTCTGAGAGGGCCAGGAAGGGGTCAGTGCAGTGAGAGAGCAGTGGTGACTTTTGTCTGCATATCCTCATGGGGTAAAAACTTCGGCATGGATTGGTTGTTCTAGAGTGATAACAGGTGAGATAAAAGAACTGAGAAGAAGGATTTGGCAGTGCCTGTCTAGGAGTCCAGGAGTGGAAGTATATCTGGTAATGCAATAACTGGGATACGTGGGAAAATGTTGGTGTTGAGCTCTGGATGAAGTGCAGCTGTTCCTGTGGTGCTGTGGTAGAGTAGCTCGTAGTTCCCATTATATTGTGTTTGTATGTCTCGCTGTAGTGAGTTTGTGTCTGTGGTGTCAGTACTCTGTGTGATGGCCTTGGCACTCCGGGTGTTTTAGTTGTTTCATGTCCCTCATATAGTGCATTCCTTGACAAGAACAAAGGAAAACAAAGAATGGAAGTTAACAGGTTATCAACTTTTGTGTCCATTTTGTAGCAGTGTTGCTTTCCAAAACAAAACAAAACCACAGTTGTGCCACCCCACAGGTTGTATGATAGGGGACTGATTTCCATGTACAAACATACAAACATCCATCAGTGGAGTATCAGGTGTATTTTGTACTGCACACACAAATATCACACAATACATTTCTATGTATTCTTCATTCACAATCCAGATGTTTAGCAGCAATCTATTAGGCACTTAAGCAGCCTTATCTCCCATGATATGAGCAGTGCAAATCCCAGAGCTTCTGGTAGAAATGACATTATATATAATTATAGACTATGAAGAGTCCTCAGGTTGCACTGGAAGGAACGAGGTGTGCCGCTCTGCATTCATAGCAACTTTTCAACATGTTTGCTGTAGCACTTACAAAAATGTATTGTCCTTACAGAGACAAAGCAGTTGTGAAATGATTTGCACTTGTGTGCACGTAATAGTTGATCTGGCTTTATGGTAAATTTAATCTCTTTTTGGTAATTTCAACAGCTATCACATAATCCTAGCACCCAAGTTTCCTGAAACTTGGCTCTGCATGGACTATTTTTATTAAACAATTGCATAGATTGATGATTTTCTTGCCCTAATGTTGCCAACATAAGGTGTTGGCAGTATATACATAACTATGTGACTTGAATTTATACTAATTTGAAACAGAACAAATTATCTTTTAGCTAACTATTCTTCACTGGAAAACACAAGTGTGGACTGAATAGTGAAAATTTAAATCTAACCTTCTAGGTAACTTTTGCTTCTCTCATTCAGCTTCAAGACCAACAATATTCCTAATTATCTAAATCTGTAATTGTATGACTCTAAGGAGAAGCATATTAAGATCAGTGATTATTGCAAAGAGAAAAGCATTGTCATGTTGTGTCTGTCTTCACCAGATCCACTTTTCATGATTTTGTCTGATTTTGAATTCATGAAAAGAAGGAATGGACTTTTTTTGCAAATTGCACCTGAATTAACTGGTACATCAGTTTTTATTTGCCATATTCCTAAAGAAGCCTGATCAGAATAAAAAAATGCAGAAATTTCTTATTAAAGTAATTTTTCCTTTGTTGAATGAGAGAATTAAACTGACGATTTACAAATGATTGTGCAAAACTTTCAAATCCCATCACAATTACTTTTTTTCAATTGAATTGTGAGACAAGTTTTGACCTTATGCAATACAAAATGTCTTCAGATGCATTATGGTGTAAGATGAAATTGATAAAGCAGATAATGTTCTCTTGGTCACTTTATGTGTATCTTTCAGAGGGCCGGAAGTGTCTTTTCCTCAGGTACAAAACAGACATGCACAAGTCAATAAATGACTCAAGTGAAGAGGGAACTGATAGTGCCCAAAAAGCGTATGTAGGTCCACTTTTGATTTTCAGCAGAGTATGACCCTGCAGGTGTTTTATGAAATCCTTCCATTTGCCTTATTTCCTTTTTCCCTAGAGGAGAAGAGAGGGGTGTATGTTTCAGGAATAAATATAGTTTGAATAACCAAAAGTGTTCCAACCAGGGCTGCCATGGCCTGAACAGCAGCAGCTGCTGGCTTTGCTCTTGGAAAGTGGAAGCAGGGCCTGGGGAGGAGACGGGTGCCAGGGCTGATGCCAGAGGGGAAACGGCAACACAACTGAGAGCAGTCTCACGACCTTATGTCCTCGCAGCTGCTGAGGTTGAAGCACGCTGGACGTCGTCCAGCTGAATTTGGGATTAGGCTTTGACGCCTGAAGCAATCCCTTCTTTAAATATGCCTTTACTCTAGGAATTAGGTATTTGGTGCTGTAGTGTTTTCTGTGGTCACACACATGAAGAGGATGGCATCTAGCTAAGGATTACTTTGGTACAGATAAATCAAGTTTTAGTTCCAATGTCAGAGACACAAAGAGAAGGGCATAGAAAGTTCTGATCAGAAATAAAGTGCCATAGGGTTAACTAACCTAGTATAAATTATGACATTTGACTCTGCCTTCTCTGGTCTTTATTTTTGAGTTCAGTAACTTTCAGGAGTAGAGTGGATGGGATGTCAAACTTAATGAGAACATAACATTGAAAGTATTCAGATTAAAATAGTATTGGACCTGAAAGTGGGGATACTTAAACGTTTAGGCCAGATCTCAGGCTCACACAGCTTATCACAGTTAGATTTGTGTAATAATTATTTTGAGTAGAAATCACAGAATGAAGTCAATTTGTGCAGAGAACTGTCTTGTATCTGAAGAAAGGGACCTTTTATGCTTTGTTGGTTTAATAAATGTTATCCCACTAACTGCCCAATGAGAAGTGCTGCAAATGAATAATTAGGTTCAATATATGTGCATTAGATTAATCTTTTGCAGAGATGTTAAAATTTTACAACTTTGATTATCATAAAGAAATGCACCACCAAATATAGGTAATCCTGTAAATAGGAGTTCATCTGGCAAACATCGTTCATGATGCAATGTCTCAGCTATTCGAGTGTAAACCCTGAGCAGAGGCCTGAAGGGAATATCCAGTATGTAACACCAACATCCCAGCTTTAGCCTTCAGAAGAAGCCACACAGGAAATTCCCACACATATTCAGGGCATTGCTATTTATTTGCACACTGTGCTTTGGTTTTAACTATTGATAACCGTGAGTTGTGCAGATGTCTGTCCTGCAGTTCTTTTCTTTTTTTCCTTTTTCTTACGCCTTGGAGACACATTTTCTGCTAAACCTATCCCTTTGTCCTGCTGATCAGCTCAGGGATTCCCCTGTTTTACCTGTACAGAATGTATCGATACAGGAGCTTCAGGCTCAACTTGAGCAGGAGACAAGACTTCACCGAGAGGAGCAAGAAAAGTTTACTGAAAGGATCATCCAGGTAAATACAAACCCCACCTGCTGGGAGAGACGCATGACCATGATGTGTGATGTGGACCTTGTTTGTCAGGACTTGGGAATGTGTGTCCCAATGACTGTGCCTGTTTGACCTCATCCCAGTAAACGAAGAATCTGGAATTTGAGGAAATGTAAACGCAAACCTATTTTGCCACTGTGAATCTGGCGTCTCTGCTGTCTTCCCTTGGTGGAAGAAGTCACGGTAGAGACATGAAATACTGCATGAAGAATTATATCAGTCCCTTCAGCTCTCCATGAGCTGGGGAGAAGGGTGCTTTTGATCTCTAGGAGTGCAGTTTGGCACTATGCTCTGACTCCTCCTAGCCCAGAGAAAATCCAACACTTCTCCAGAGTCAGAGGAGTTGTTATGCACACACAACTGAGACACAGATCAGGACTTTCTTGTATTTCTCAGTACCGTCCAACCTTCTTGTTAATAGCTGGTAGATAAATCGTATTTTGTTACATGGACTCCCCCTGCTCTTTTGAAGGCTGGAACAGATTAGTCAATTGTTTTGTGATCTCTAGCTCCTGTGGTGAAAAAAATCTGTCGCTAATTTTGGCAGGCTGTTTGGCTGTTAACTGAAGTTTTCTTTTTAAATTTACTTCATAGATTAGACTCAGCATAGTCGTTGCATAGTGTAAAACATTTTTCCTTGTGCCAACTAATCTCTTTGTGCCCAAGTGGTATCTCTCCATTTTTTCTTAATTAGCTTTAATTTCCAAGGTATCTCCACTGGAACTTTCCATTGGAAGCTTTTGAAGACAACCAGTTAATTGATTTCCTTCCTAGTTGCCTTGGCCATGAAAGCTTTTTGGCAGCTATGCCTGCCTCCTAAAGTTCTTTTTTTTTTTTTTTTTTTTTTTTTTTTTTTTTTTTTTTTTTTTTTTTTTTTTTTTTTTTTTTTTTTTTTTTTTTTTTTTGCAATTGCTATCCATTGAAAAAGCATAATGAATTTGCCTCTATGAATTTGCCTCCACTAGAGTCTTTGCAAGAATTTGCGACCACAGGGACTTAGATTTTACAGCTTGTAAAAACAATGAAAAATGCAGCAAAATCAAAGCTAGCTATTCATGTTGACAGCCAGTAGAAGAATAAAAGCGTCTTCTGGATTCTTCATTTTTTTTCCAGATTATGCCCATCCTGTTGATAGTGTTCCTTCTTTATCACCTACCAGGATTTCTGGTGGAAATGAATCAGATCTTTGCTCTATTTAACCATAACTTCATTTGGAGGAAGAACTTGCATCAACATCAAATCTGTTTGTTTCTTCCTGTAAAAATTAAATTTAAAATCAGCCCTTTTTTACTATTTCATTTTTAGGAATATTTAATGACATAAAATTAATGTATGCTGGGAGTGTACAGTCTCTGAGTGTTATTAGGAGTTGCATGTATGTTTTTTTGGCCATCATAGCTAATCTTGTTCCAAGCTGCTTTTAAGCTTCATTTGAAACACAGTTAAGTCAGCAACTACTGTAAATAATTTTAATTTAATCAGGCATATCAGCCTTAGATGCTAAAAATTTGCATTATGCCAGAGCAGATCATTTAAATGGCAGGCAAGTCCATAGTAAACCATCTAGTATGGACTAGTAGACTCTGTCAGAAGCATCTGAATATTGCCATGAAAATCAAACATGTATTTCCTATCAGATTTTATTGCTAGGGAGTCCTTGTTCCTGAAGTATTCTTTATTCCTTGTTTGCAGCAAGGGTGTGTTCTGATGGCTTGAATTGTTGTGGTCATTAGTGCACTGTGGCTTTCGTAGATTTCATCTATGGAGCTGGTCAGGAAAGGGAGAGGCTGTTGTTCTGCGGAATGGAAAATAGTGGAAACTGGCATCTGTAAGCAGCGGCTCTGCACTCATTTTCCATCTGCCTTTTCTTCATTAATGTGAACCGTAGCTTGGTTGAAGTGGAAACACTATCTCATCCATGCGGAATACGAGATGCTGTACAACTAACTTGTACAAGTATTGTTGCGTGCGGGTCATGCCATGGTTTGATTTTGAAATATTGATGGAGAAGTCACATTTAAAGAGTAATGTTGAGGTGGTCTTGCATTGCAACATTTGTAATTATATGTGTCCTCTCAAGAAAGAGCTTTTCTTAAAGTTCTAGTACTGAAGCTGAGTTGCAACCTATTCCTGTCTCTTCAGTTCTGTGTGTGCCCCAGACATAGTAATGTCAGAATGAGAAACAGTTTACTACAGTATCATTCAGATGCCTTCAAGTATGAACTGTGAGAAGTGAGGGGCCAAGAGTTGTAGGAGAGATACTGGATGTGATTCCTTCGGAAGTGTTGCCCTTCTAGAAGGAGAGGGACATGTAGCCGTGGAGGAAAAGACAAGCCTGTGGCTGATAGGGAAGAGGCAACATATTTCAGGTTGTCTGAAGGGCAGCTGTGGTCCCACCTCCAATGAATGGCTGCAAATGCATTTAGTAGGTGTGGTATGTGCTGCAGTGTGGGATGGTGGCTATACTGAGAACCTACTGCAGAGATACAATCAAGAGAGGGAGGAAAATATGAGTGCTATAAACTGTTTAACCACCATCAGAGCTATTGTGCATCTTTAAAGTAAATATCCAATTCCACAGCAGGTTATTTGCATATGGTTATCTGAGCAAAGTTTATCATCTGTTATCCTCTAATTTCCTCAGCAGTCCTAAATGCTGAGGAACTTACTGAGCCAAACTCTGTAGTTACTCACTAATAAAAATTAGAGATTTCAGTTTGTCTCATCCAATGAAGCACAAGTCCTGGAGACTGCCCTGGGACACCACCCCATTGACATGGTGTCTGTCATTCCATTAAAGCTGGAGGAGGAGCATATGCAGACCCTGCGGAGGAAAGACTTGGAAGTGCAGAGCTTGACTTTGCAGAACAAACTGGAAGAGAAGACCTGGAGTCAGGAGAAAAGTCTACTGCAGCAAGAACTCAGGCATTTCAAGCAGGACACCTTTCTCTTGTATGTCAAACTGAAGTGGCTGCTGAAACACTGGCGGCGGGGCAAGCGGATGGAGGAGGAAGGGGAGGACACATTAGAGGTAACTGTCCCACCTGAATAACCCAAATGAGCTACAGCCAGTGGAGTACTGGGATGATCCTTCTTTAAGTGTAGTCTTTAAATATGAAGTGGCATCAGCAACTTCATAGCTGCACATAGATTGAAAGGGGATTCCAATTAGACACAAATCTTTTCTTAGGTTGGTTTGTACTATAGTATATTCTGCATGGTATGTTTCAGATCACCCATCTTTAAATCAAAACCTTTAACTAGTACAAACATGTGTCCCTGAAAAACTCTCTCACAGTAAATGAAAATTCAATTGGATATCAAAGATATGACTCCTGAGTAATTTTTTGAAAGAAAAAAAAAACACATTAGCAAGCTGAGGGAACCCAGTCTGTTTAGATGGGTTGAGTGCTGTTGTTTCTCTCATCATGTGCACAGGGTGTTCCTTACAAAGCCTTCATCAATACAGATGGAGGGAAGCTCTGTTTTCATGTTGGCAGGAGAATTATGCAGCTTCTTGTGGGGACTTAGAATACATCATTCTTATTTGTTCCTCTTCTTCATACACATGTCTATCACTGTCAGCAGCAGTACACCAGTCGTCATCACGGTAATTTTCCAAGTAGAGACTAAATCAAGATCAGGAAGTTCAGAAGTACATAACAACCTGGAATCCCCAAGCTGACATGCCTTAGCAAGGGCGTGATTGCCTGCCAACATGCACTGTGAAGAAAGGTGTTCCTCAAATGTGTTGAGTTGCACACCCAGAGTTACCATTTGATTTGTAAATCTTACCCAAAGGAAAAAAAGTGTGTTAAAGTGGTTGCCCATTATGACATTTTATACAAAATTCTTGAGAACAATAGATCTGTTTTGCAGGTTCACACAATTTGAAACCATTTGCTAAGCAACTAAATTTTTCTCAGTATCTCTGATCCGTTTGTGCCTACTGTTTTTTAGTCAATATATCCCACCATGGAGATGCATGGGAAGAGAGTCCCTTCTCTTTGTCCTTCAGTAGGTTTATGTCCCCAGAGGTAAATGGCAAAAGAATGTTCATGTGTTCCTTCTCTTGCATTTTAGGTTGAGCACTCGGAGGCCTTTCCAGACTTTGGCATTCAGTCTGAGCAGAAGGTGAATGATGCAGAGCGACAGGAGGAGGAAGAAGATGTTGTATTTCCACTGACAGATTTCTCCCAGCGTCCCACCATGGAGAGCACTGATCATGGACCACAGCTGCAGACTGCAGAATTACTGCAGCAGCAGAAGCAGGTAATACACCATTTCTACATCTTGCCCTGGGAATGGATACTGTGGATTTTCCAATGGAGTTCATATTTCTGTGCTGCTGTGTTACATCTCCTAAAATCATACTTGTAAAAATACTTCTAGCTACATAGCAATTACAGTGGATTTCATCCATTATATTGATATTTAAATTTAATCAGAAGCCACGTGGTTACTGTTCTGTTGGCAGATGCTATCAGTGAAAAATCCTATTTCCTCTTATGGCTGTTTGCCCAGAAACATCTATCAGTATGTGATGGTTTGCAGAATTTACATGCTCCTCTTGTCTGAACACATCTATTGTATTCTAC
>NW_020955293.1:282010-285851 GCF_003031625.1 Empidonax traillii | reverse complement strand
TTTTTTTTTTTTTTTTTTTTTTTTTTTTTTTTTTTTTTTTTTTTTTTTTTTTTTTTTTTTTTTTTTTTTTTTTTTTTTTTTTTTTTTTTTTTTTTTTTTTTTTTTTTTTTTTTTTTTTTTTTTTTTTTTTTTTTTTTTTTTTTTTTTTTTTTTTTTTTTTGGCAATTGCTATCCATTGAAAAAGCATAATGAATTTGCCTCTATGAATTTGCCTCCACTAGAGTCTCTGCAAGAATTTGCGACCACAGGGACTTAGATTTTACAGCTTGTAAAAACAATGAAAAATGCAGCAAAATCAAAGCTAGCTATTCATGTTGACAGCCAGTAGAAATAGAAGAATAAAAGCGTCTTCTGGATTCTTCATTTTTTTTCCAGATTATGCCCATCCTGTTGATAGTGTTCCTTTTTTATCACCTACCAGGATTTCTGGTGGAAATGAATCAGATCTTTGCTCTATTTAACCATAACTTCATTTGGAGGAAGAACTTGCATCAACATCAAATCTGTTTGTTTCTTCCTGTAAAAATTAAATTTAAAATTTTTACTATTGCATTTTTAGGAATATTTAATGACATCAAATTAATGTATGTTGGGAGTGTACAGTCTCCGAGTGTTATTAGGAGTTGCGTGTATGTTTTTTGGGCCATCATAGCTAATCTTGTTCCAAGCTGCTTTTAAGCTTCATTTGAAACACAGTTAAGTCAGCAACTACTGTAAATAATTTTAATTTAATCAGGCATATTAGCCTTAGATGCTAAAAATTTGCATTATGCCAGAGCAGATCATTTAAATGGCAGGCAAGTCCATAGTAAACCATCTAGTATGGACTAGTAGACTCTGTCAGAAGCATCTGAATATTGCCATGAAAATCAAACATGTATTTCCTATCAGATTTTATTGCTAGGGAGTCCTTGTTCCTGAAGTATTCTTTATTCCTTGTTTGCAGCAAGGGTGTGTTCTGATGGCTTGAATTGTTGTGGTCATTAGTGCACTGTGGCTTTCGTAGATTTCATCTATGGAGCTAGTCAGGAAAGGGAGAGGCTGTTGTTCTGCAGAATGGAAAATAGTGGAAACTGGCATCTGTAAGCAGCGGCTCTGCACTCATTTTCCATCTGCCTTTTCTTCATTAATGTGAACCGTAGCTTGGTTGAAGTGGAAACACTATCTCATCCATGCGGAATACGAGATGCTGTACAACTAACTTGTACAAGTATTGTTGCGTGCAGGTCATGCCATAGTTTGATTTTGAAATATTGATGGAGAAGTCACATTTAAAGAGTAATGTTGAGGTGGTCTTGCATTGAAACATTTGTAATTATATGTGTCCTCTAAAGAAAGAGCTTTTCTTAGTGTTCTAGTACTGAAGCTGAGTTGCAACCTATTCCTGTCTCTTCAGTTCTGTGTGTGCCCCAGACATAGTAATGTCAGAATGAGAAACAGTTTACTACAGTATCATTCAGATGCCTTCAAGTATGAATTGTGAGAAGTGAGGGGCCAAGAGTTGTAGGAGAGATACTGGATGTGATTCCTTCGGAAGTGTTGCCCTTCTAGAAGGAGAGGGACATGTAGCCATGGAGGAAAAGACAAGCCTGTGGCTGATAGGGAAGAGGCAACATATTTCAGGTTGTCTGAAGGGCAGCTGTGGTCCCACCTCCAATGAATGGCTGCAAATGCATTTAGTAGGTGTGGTATGTGCTGCAGTGTGGGGTGGTGGCTATACTGAGAACCTACTGCAGAGATACAATCAAGAGAGGGAGGAAAATATGAGTGCTGTAAACTGTTTAACCACCATCAGAGCTATTGTGCATCTTTAAAGTAAATATCCAATTCCACAGCAGGTTATTTGCATATGGTTATCTGAGCAAAGTTTATCATCTGTTATCCTCTAATTTCCTCAGCAGTCCTAAATGCTGAGGAACTTACTGAGCCAAACTCCGTAGTTACTCACTAATAAAAATTAGAGATTTCAGTTTGTCTCATCCAATGAAGCACAAGTCCTGGAGACTGCCCTGGGACACCACCCCATTGACATGGTGTCTGTCATTCCATTAAAGCTGGAGGAGGAGCATATGCAGACCCTGCGGAGGAAAGACTTGGAAGTGCAAAGCTTGACTTTGCAGAACAAACTGGAAGAGAAGACCTGGAGTCAGGAGAAAAGTCTACTGCAGCAAGAACTCAGGCATTTCAAGCAGGACACCTTTCTCTTGTATGTCAAACTGAAGTGGCTGCTGAAACACTGGCGGCGGGGCAAGCGGATGGAGGAGGAAGGGGAGGACACATTAGAGGTAACTGTCCCACCTGAATAACCCAAATGAGCTACAACCAGTGGAGTACTGGGATGATCCTTCTTTAAGTGTAGACTTTAAATATGAAGTGGCATCAGCAACTTCATAGGTGCACATAGATTGAAAGGGGATTCCAATTAGAAACAAATCTTTTCTTAGGTTGGTTTGTACTATAGTATATTCTGCATGGTATGTTTCAGATCACCCATCTTTAAATCAAAACCTTTAACTAGTACAAACATGTGTCCCTGAAAAACTCTCTCACAGTAAATGAAAATTCAATTGAATATCAAAGATATGACTCCTGAGTAATTTTTTGAAAGAAAAAAAAACACATTAGCAAGCTGAGGGAGCCCAATCTGTTGAGTGCTGTTGTTTCTCTCATCACGTGCACAGGGTGTTCCTTACAAAGCCTTCATCAATACAGATGGAGGGAAGCTCTGTTTTCGTGTTGGCAGGAGAATTATGCAGCTTCTTGTGGGGACTTAGAATACATAATTCTTATTTGTTCCTCTTCTTCATACACATGTCTATCACTGTCAGCAGCAGCACACCAGTTGTCATCACGTTAATTTTCCAAGTAGAGACTAAATCAAGATCAGGAAGTTCAGAAGTACATAACAACCTGGAATCCTCAAGCTGACATGCCTTAGCAAGGGCGTGATTGCCTGCCAACATGCACTGTGAAGAAAGGTGCTCCTCAAATGTGTTGAGTTGCACACCCAGAATTACCATTTGATTTGTAAATCTTACCCAAAGGAAAAAAAGTGTGTTAAAGTGATTGCCCATTATGACGTTTTATACAAAATTCTTGAGAACAATAGATCTGTTTTGCAGGTTCACACAATTTGAAACCATTTGCTAAGCAACTAAATTTTTCTCAGTATCTCTGATCCGTTTGTGCCTACTGTTTTTTAGTCAATATATCCCACCATGGAGATGCATGGGAAGAGAGTCCCTTCTCTTTGTCCTTCAGTAGGTTTATGTCCCCAGAGGTAAATGGCAAAAGAATGTTCATGTGTTCCTTCTCTTGCATTTTAGGTTGAGCACTCGGAGGCCTTTCCAGACTTTGGCATTCAGTCTGAGCAGAAGGTGAATGATGCAGAGCGACAGGAGGAGGAAGAAGATGTTGTGTTTCCACTGACAGATTTCTCCCAGCGTCCCACCATGGAGAGCACTGATCATGGACCACAGCTGCAGACTGCAGAATTACTGCAGCAGCAGAAGCAGGTAATACACCATTTCTACATCTTGCCCTGGGAATGGATACTGTGGATTTTCCAATGGAGTTCATATTTCTGTGCTGCTGTGTTACATCTCCTAAAATCATACTTGTAAAAATACTTCTAGCTACATAGCAATTACAATGGATTTCATCCATTATATTGATATTTAAATTTAATCAGAAGCCACGTGGTTACTGTTCTGTTGGCAGATGCTATCAGTGAAAAATCCTATTTCCTCTTATGGCTGTTTGCCCAGAAACATCTATCAGTATGTGATGGTTTGCAGAATTTACATGCTCCTCTTGTCTGAACACATCTATTGTATTCTAC
>NW_020955293.1:268193-280893 GCF_003031625.1 Empidonax traillii | reverse complement strand
ACTTCTAGCTACATAGCAATTACAATGGATTTCATCCATTATATTGATATTTAAATTTAATCAGAAGCCACGTGGTTACTGTTCTGTTGGCAGATGCTATCAGTGAAAAATCCTATTTCCTCTTATGGCTGTTTGCCCAGAAACATCTATCAGTATGTGATGGTTTGCAGAATTTACATGCTCCTCTTGTCTGAACACATCTATTGTATTCTACTGTCAAGCTTTTAGCAAGAAGATATGATTTTATTTCCTTTAAATAATTTAAGAAACTATCACATGCATTTAATGTTTCCCTTAGAGATGATGGGAAAACAATGTAAAAGTTCCTTCCTGTCATTGGCCTTGGTTTTAAAAGCCTGAAAGAAAATAACTTTTCTCTGACATCTCCTGTGCCCTGACTGTGTGTCAGAGCACTGCCATATATCCCAGCTTTTTTCTTTGTGCATTTAATATATTAGCAGTCCTAACAATACTAATAGCAAATATTCAAATATAATTCTTGTATTTTTGAGATGGAAGCTGTTCATATGAAAGTATCCTGTTACACAGAATTATTTGCAATAATAAATAGAAAGGAGCAAGAACTCTATGTAAAACACAAATTCAAAGAAAAAAAAGTCTTTAACCTTTATGCCTTGTGTCCCATCTCTGTTTGGGCCCTTGATTTGGGAGCCTGCTCCACAGTGACAGCTCTTAGCCAAATATGCACTCTCCGTGACCCCAGTACTTTGCTGGATTTGCTGCAGGATGTGGGCATTGCGTGTGTCTTTGCATTTCAGCTCTTCACCTTGAATTCCCCAGGCTCTCATGATTATGTACAATCTGTTTGTTTATTTTCTGTATGTTGTAGCAGGCAGCTATCTGTTGTAGCAGTCTCTATCGTATAATAAGGGTCGGCAGGCTGGGAGATGCACAGGCTGATTTGCAACCCATCTCTATAGTTTAAGATGTAACTTCAGTTAGAATTTTTATTTGAATAAAAACAGTGTAGAAGATCTGTGGTCTATATGCTGCTTCATATTCTATTTTAAATATATATTTTTTTAAGTGTATATATTTTCCTTTTTCATCATGCTAGCTGGTAACTCCATTCTCTAGCTATTATTTTCTGTGAAGTGTGTTACCAACTTAGTATTCATTTGATCAGTTTGGCATTTGGAAAGGTTCTGTCTTGCTGGTCACATGGATCCAATCAGTGTCTTCCTCTCAGCAAGCTCTTATATGGTAAAGGCTGTAGAAGGCCATGGAAGAGATGCTCTTGAAACATATTATTTAACTGCATTCCATCTGTAGACTGATTTAATCTAGAATTAGTAAAATAAGTATAAACCAAAATGCTGTCTCTTTAGAAACTCTGTCATGTACTAACTTTCCATATAGATCTCTTAAAATGACCAAGAATATTGAAATAAATTATGTCCTCTTTGAATTAATCATTGCTTACGCATTAATCTCAACTAAGTAGCAGAAATGGGCAATAGATTGCTTATAATTCATTTTTATATAAATTACTGCAGTTCCAGCTAATCTTGCTTAAAGAAATGATCCGTAGGAACAGACCACATCTCAGTACCCCTCATGATAGTGAATAGTGCACGATATACAAGTGAACTTGTGAAGGTAAAATACATTTCTTGTTTTCCAACCAGGAAAAAATGTTATTTCAACACTGCAAGAATGAATGAGTTTGCTAAATATTTCTGATTTTAAACACTATTTCTTGTTTTGCCTGCTCACTCAAGTACATCTTCTAACAAGCACTACTGTGCTGAAAAACACCCAGAGTTTTGGGGATCTTCTGCAGGTTCCTTAAGCCTACAGCTGGAAGTAAAACCCTGTTTATACTGGAAATTTGGAGTGAGTGAAAGTCTGAAAGTGCAACTGAAAGTCTCCGAGGTTTGCACCTGCCCAGGAGAACCTAAAGTTACTGGTTCGGTCTGACAAGCTCCAAGATGAAATACATCAGCACTTGTTTCACACCAGGAATGAAATTTTGAGATAGTCTAGGAGTGGCTGAGATAACTAGGTCAGAAAAAAGAAAGGGCTTATGGTAACTTGAGGTTACCCACATTTATTTTTAACATTTAATTTTAATATTTAATGGCTTGTATTTTCAGCCAGCACTCTTGCTGCTGACTTTCTTACCCTGACTGGAAAATGGAATTGTTATGAGAAAAGTTATAAACCTGGAGGCCTTAATTTCAACAAGCAACCTTTAATTTTATATTATTATGATTTGAGATACTCAGCTGGATGGAAAGCACACATTTGACTTGTCTGGGATTTTTATGTGGCCAGTGTGTGGAGGGGTGAAGGCGTGGCAGAGTGGAAAGGTGAGAAAAAAGAATAGCTGATGAGAGGCAGAGCAGATGGAGTCTCTGAGAAGGGTCAATTCATCTTTCTCTGCATGGCATTGTCCCTTGGCTGGTAGCCGGGGCACACGGCAGAAGGGGTCAGGCAAGGAACTGGTAAGGTTAAGAGCCAAGCTGGAAGTCTGGTCATGGGCAGGAGATCAACAGGTAAGTTGGGCTGGTGGCACAGCAGAGGAGGGTTCACTGTAAGTCAGTGTTCCTGTGTGTACAGTAAGAGATCAGGGAGAACAACCTGTGGAAAAAGGACGAGCTTTGGTTCAGTTGAGTAGAAAGGATGAGATGCCTGTTGCATGGTGTAAGATCGGGGGGGTAAGAATAAAAAGGTTTACACATCTGTTGTCCAGTGGAAAAAGCATTAAAAAAAAATACAGTGGTGTTGTTGCTGGGAGGGCTATCAAGAAAATCCCCAATCCCTCTTTGTGATCATACAATGTTTGTTTTCAAAGGTTAGCTAAGAGAAAAGCCCAAAGGAATAGTCATTAAGCCCTAATCACACTAAAATGAGTTGCACCAAGATCCAGCATCCCTTTTCCCCAGATTTGTGATTGGACAGAGAAAGTACACTGTTATCGTTTGCTGTTTGAGCTCCTGACCTTGTATTTTCAATTATTTTATATTAAACTGCTTGTAATACCAGGCTATGGCTAAATTCTTAAGAGAAATGCTCAAGTGAAATTCTCAGAGAAAAAATAATTGTGATTAAAAGCAGAACCAAGCTGCAAACAATTGCTCTGGTCCAAAACTTTTCTAGAGCTGGAGACTCCCATTTCTGTGATTGACTCAGCTTAGCCAATACTCCAAAGTCCTGGAATTTAATTGCAACTTACTACACGATGTTTTGGCTTGTTGTCAGCTAAGAGCTATCGATACAAGAAGACTTTGAACTTTTGCAAAGCTTTTGTAATTCTCTTGTCTTAGATCAGTTGTGAATCAGTCAGATTCCTCCAGGCTTTAAATTTTGGAAACTGTTAAGGTACTAAAGAGCCATCTCCTTGCATGGGAGACTGTCCAGGGAATCACAGACAGGCCAAATTTCTTCTGCTGTGCAACATGCTTGAAAGGAAGGGGAAGACTATAGCAATATTTGTTGTTTATTTACAGGACTTATTCTTATGCAGAAGCTGTTTGGCAGTTTTGCCAAAAGAAATCTAAAGCATGTGTAGATGTTAATCTTGTATTTCAGAGCATATTCTCTTAAAGGTACTTTGTCTATTCTCTGAAACCACTCCAGTTTGGCAAAACAGAAAAAAATAATCTCACAGGCCTCTCCAACTTCAGACTGTAAATACAAAGTAGTGCAAAAGGGACTTCTCCACAGGAATAAAAAGTATGTAACTAAAATTGGGTTTATATTGGCAAGGTACTTAAAATCCCAGCAAGCCTGGGAGCACCTGGGGTACTTGTCTCATAACAGTGACATTGATGTAATACCTCTAGAAATAAGACATGCCCTCATCCCAGTAGGCTACAAACCTGCAATGAGGCTCGTTTGGTTCCTTTATGTACTAGTCCAGTACTCCTTTCTTTTTAAAGCAAATTTTATAGGACTCTAAAATTATCAAATGTGTGAAAATGAATGAGAGATGTAGCTTGCTTTAGTGTCATTTGGTTTTATTTTTCTTCTGCCTCGTTTCCCTTGTGGAGCCTTTAGACTGTTTTGCCTGAGAAAGGTTTATGCAGCACACCAGGAAAACAGAGAACATGGCTCTTGGATGAGAGTTCTTCACAAACATTTGGGGTCGGAGTTTTCAAAGAGGATGAGACCAGATTTTGATGTGTTCAATACGCAGCAGCTCCTGTTGTGACACTAAGACCAGATCTTCAAAGGAGTTCTTATTCTGATTATTACACAAAGGGCTTGAGATGTTTGGAGAATTTAGCTTTAATTAGGTATTAGAACGAAAATTCATGATTCATGATGGAAACATAAAATCTCATTGCATATTGAATAGTAGGTGATCTTATATGCATGATGGATACTGCTGCTGTATAGTAGGAAACTGCTAATTGGCATTAAATGTTAATGGAATTAATTCTGCTTCTGTGGGTGCGTTTCTTACAAAACCCTATGTTGTACACCATCACATTTCATTAGCCCAAACAGATTATAGGTCAGTCAACGAGCACCTGCAGTTATTTCTCTGCATCTAGAATATTTTTGCTGATGCATCAAATACATTGGAAAAAGTAGAACTCATTTGTTTATTTTATAAAGAAAAAGGCACTGTGGTATGATGTATGATTAGCGATTACAAAAGTGGGTGAGGTGGGCTCAGTGATGCCAAAAATCTGATGAGCATATGAAATCATCTTAGTTGCCTACCTAAACTTTTGTAAGTACTGTCATTGGAAAAAGCACAAGAAAATTATTTAGATCTATGCATGCGTCTGTTCACTTGACTTGTCTTCAAAGAAGTTCCCCATGTAGTTACTTTGTAAAACACCAGATAAGAGGAATTGCAGGAAGCCTTTACCTGGGAAAACAAATAAAAAATAAAATCAATTAGACTATCTTGCAAGAATCGAGACAACTAATTTGAGTTAAACCTTCCCAGGGAAGTTAACAAATTTATGAGAATCAGGTGATTAAATGATGAATTTGTTGAGTAAGCTTTCCCACTTTCCTGCTCGTGCTGTGTTGCTAATCATATATAATTTCCTTGAAAGTATTTTCTATTTGGAATAACTTCTCAGATACAATCTCTGGCTACTCCTCTGGTCTTTGAGAGGCTCTTTGGGAATATTTGATTTGAATTTTGGATAAATAAATCATGTTATATATTTTTGTTTTCTGATTCAATGACTGCAAGAAGCAGTGGGGAACCTTTTCTTTTACTCATCTAGAATGAAGATGCAGAAAACGTTTTTTGATATTTAACATAAAGATGGCAGGTTTTGCAAGTCTTCAGAGAATGTACAGAGAGCAAATGCCAAAACTAAGGAAAAAAAATTAGAGATTTGAATAAGTATACGTGATGTCACCATTGGGCTAGATTTCTAATTTAACACCATTCTTGGCATCTGGCTAGCACAAGAGCACAGACAACATTTTCATTATGACCATGAAACAAGACATGGATGGGGGTTTATTCTTTGATCCCATCTACAAGAGGAAAAGTGGCCTTCCTGGCATTTTTACCTTTGGTACCAAAAAGGGTGATGCTGCAAAGCTAACCTGGGTGCAACTCCCTGGAGTGGAACAGAAATATGAAGGGCAGACTAATGAAACACCTTAGCAGAGATACTCAGCTCAAAACTTCCTTTCCCAAAAGAATTTTATCTGATAATACAGAAGCACTGAAAATTAATGCCTTCTCTTTATGTGTAGTTTACAAATATTTGGGATTTGATACTGAGCAATGACCGCATGTATGAGACATCTAGCTACCCAAAAACCCTCAGGAATGACACTTTAGCTTTCATTTACAGTATTAAAAAAGAAGTTATTATAGATGTCCTCGGTCCAGAAAGATGCTTAGTGCTTTTTTCAGGGTGACTGAAGTATCTTTGACTTTCATGGAGCATCAGGACCAGGGCTAACAAGAACTAGAATCACAGAATCAAAGAATCATAGAACCATTTAGGTTGGAAAAGACCCTTAAGATCATGGAGTCCAACCCTAAACCCAACACTGCCCACTAAACCATGTCCCAAAGTGTCACACCCACACATCTTTTAAATACCTTCAAGGATGGTGACTCAACCACTTCCCTGAGCTGCTTGGAGACAGAGAAGGCGTTGCTATTCTTAGTTTTCTCATGCAAAAGTTAACCCAGGCACTTTTTCTTCTATGCGGTGGACACACACTCCTTTTTCCTCCTAAAAATGAAACTGGAGATTAAAGCCACCCAATGACAGCATTTTGTTTGCTTTGTTGTGGCAGGCGAGTGAAAATCGGAAGCTCCTGAACGCTCTGAAGGGTTTGCTGGATGACTTCCGCTCGGAGCTGCGGGATGAGGAGCGTGAGCGGCAGGGGCTCCAGCAGCAGTATGCCCTGCACAAGGCAGCCTGGGAGGTGGAAATGACTGAACTGAAGTGTCGCCTCGAACAGGTAACATCCCCCCTGCCCCACACCTGTAAAGAATGGCTGAGGTGCCTAATGAAGAAGGAAATCTGTGGCAGACAGGAAAGAGACTATATTTATGCATTTTACCCTGGTGACTGAAAGCTCCCTGCTCCAGAAGTCTGAGCAAACCTTTGCCTCTTGAGTTGCCTTTTGGATTTCCAGTTGTCCCAGTACAAGTGCCCATGTAGTAGGTACTGTGTAATGTTACTGAGGACAAAGGAACTGAATCTCTTACTGTATTGTCTCAGAAGAGTTGGCTGGTAATGAGACATGCAGAGAGGCCTGTGTCTGTTGAAGAGAAAAATGTCTTGATGCTGGCATGCTAACAATTAGCTTGTCACTGTGCCTTGGCACATAACAGCTGTGATATTTAACATATAGGAAAGAATAGAGTGATTTAATAATACTGAAGTGATAGATCAATATATTAGTATTAAACCAGCTATTCAAAGCTACTGGTTAGAGATGGATGGTACCCCACAGCTAGGAACAGCTCTAGCTGCTTGCCATTGGGATATTGTTAGAAATATTTGTATAAAACCTGGTGCCAGGTGCTTCAGAGTCATGTACGGCAGTTCACAGAAGATGTACTGTTTCTGAAGCAGCATGAAAGCAAATCAGCAAAAAACCCACAAGAATTAATTTCCAAAGCTGATGGCATAAAAGCTCTTATTTTACACACTGAAGAGGGGAGGGGTGGGAGAACTAGTACATTCAGATCTTGGGAAAAATTGTAGAGCTTCTCAGCAGAAGGAAAATATAATAAAAATATTCACTGTTGGGAGGGTGGTACATTTAGAAGGATTTACTGAAAGTTAGAGGCTCACTATGACGCACAGAGCTGAGATGTGAGTGCTGCTTTTCCTGCCCAGGTACTGTGGGCTGCTTTCTCTGAATAAGGGAAGAAGCTTTCACTTTTAGCAATCTCTCCTCTCAGCAGATCCAAATACTCAGTTCTGCTGCTTCTTAGTGCACACAGATTTCCAAACAATGCATCACTTGAGAAAGGAAACAAAATCAGTTCCCATTTTCGCTCTTCCCAAAATATCTTGGTGATAGCTTTACCTTAAGCTCAAGATGGCAACAAAGAACAAAACTTAGAGAAAATCTGACCATGAACTGCCAATTTAGAGCTTGTGTGCTTTGCCTTTGCATGGGCAATAAACCTCCAGGCTGCTGCTTTGAATGGTGTTTGGCACCAGAACAGCTCAGGGAGAAGAAAGATTTGAACCCTTCCTTCTGGGAGTTTTACCAGGCTCTTTGCTACCTCTACTGCTCCACTAGTAATAATATATAACATACAGTAATTACTGAGCTATGGGTGTCACTATTTACATTATTCCAAGCAAATGAAAAGAATGAAACTTGTCGATATTTCAGACATGAAATGGTCTTCCTTAGCCAATTCCTCACAATTTCTATTTCACAGTAAAAGCAAGTATCTAACGCAGTAGCAAAAATAATAGTCAAGTCTGTCAGGTTTGTGTGTGTAGGAGGACTTCTCATGATGCCATTTTGTTGTGTTGATTGGTGGTGATGAACCCACCTCCCACCACAGGTTTTGTATAGAGCCGCCAACATCCTGACAAGTCCACAGAGGATCAAGGCCTGTCTAGTCTCCGCTGTTGTCTTCACTGTGGCTGTTTTCCACCTCTTATATGAAGCAGTAGGTCAATTAACAGGAGCCTTTACTTCAAGAGAGTCAACTCCTAGTTAATAGTCACTGGCAATGGTTTTGCTTTTTGATGCCTCAACTCTCTCTGTATAGGAAAAAAATAAAAAAGGAAAGAAAACGCTTTTGATATAAAAGCACTGCATATCAGAGGTGACAGCATACTGCTGCCTGCTGCTTTGGTGCTTTAGCACTGCAAAGATCATTAAAAATAAAATCTTGTCTGTCAGAAATGCATGTACAACTTATTTGGCAGAAGAATCCATAGGCATTTTTTTTAAGATAAGAAATAATTAGATATGTCCCAAAATATGGAATTGTGATAATGCAGAGGCAATAAAGAGTCACAGTAATACTCCAGCCTCCAGCTGAGCAAGTGAAAAATCCCCGTATTCTGGGAACTGGAAACTGAGAAAAGTTTGGAAGACTTGTCCAGCCTCAGGATGCCTGGGGGGAATATAAGCTGTGGTACACATGAAGAGGCATCTGGCCATCCATAGCAGGTTTAGGAAAGTCTCATCTAAACTTCCATGCTAAGGAACCACCAAATGGCCTTTCCTCCATGGTTTCAGCTGTTTTGTCAAAACAGGCAGAAGTACCCTCTCCTTGCCAGAAGCATGGTTCTGCTTTCCATAGACACCAGGAATTGCCTCCTAAGTATAAAGACACCACCTCTGACTGGAGAGGGTTTTAGGTCCAAAATCAGTGAACACCAGGAAATTAATCTGAAGGTGTATCACTGTAAACTTGCCTTGGTTTTGAAATCATCTTTATAGTTACAGACTCCTTAAATACAGGGCTCTGGTGTGGGTGAGCCTGTGGTTCAGCACAGGATGACTTACTGTATTTTGGCAGCTTGGGCATGGCCCTCTAAGGGCAGCCATACATTCTTGGGATATCACTATTCTGTTCTTACTTCCCACTGCCTCTCTCAGTTTTCCTGCCTTTTGCAGCATCACTACCAGTTTTGTTTGCTGAGTGAAAGGCTAAGAATTTGCCCAGGTGTAGTGAAGAACTCCGTGATGTAAGGGGAGAGAGAGGATGAGTCTTGTTGAAGTCAAATATTTTGTTATTTTTTTGAGATTAAAAAAAAATGAAGGGAATTTGCTTTATAGAAGTCACACAAACTGCATTTATTGCAACTGAGCACTTGTTTGCCTCATAGGTTGCCTTTAATGTTTTCATGTTTCCTACCAGCTAAAGAATTTATCACAGGAATTGGTGTATCTTCACTATTTAGCACGCTAGCCAGAACTACTACTGCATGTGGCAGCATTCTCCAGGGGAGAGCAGAGTGGTAAGGTTGAGTCTGCACTCCAGGCTACTTGGATTTACCCCAGACACTCCAGCAACCTCCCTTGAGAGCTCCTGTTGCAAGCTGAGAAGTCTGCAAGGGCATTAAAGGTCCCTGAAAGATGATTTACATGTATCATGAAGGACAGGTCCTATACAGCTCTCTGTCAGGCTTGGGTGTAAGGAAACTCTGTAGAGTTCACTTCATTAGTCCCTTATTATTTTGGCTGATCTCAGCTCCGCAGTGACACTCCTGAAATTCATGATTATTTACTGTCACAGTTACTTAGTAAACCCAGATAGAACCTGCAAGAGCAACAAGGGTGGGGCACACAGAACAGTAAAATTAAAACAAGCACTCAAAAGAATTGATAGGAACATTGCTGACCCTCGCTCCAGCAGCAACTTTGGCTCCTGCAGCACCATGAAATGGAGTTGAGAACTTGTGAATAGGCAGAGGATAGCAGCAAGGGGCAAGAGACCATTACCTGAAAATAGCAGTGAGTGAGCAGCAATTCCCAGGATGGTGTCTCCCATCATGGATCTTCTGCACACAGCTGCCTCTCCTGGAATATTCTGTGTTTTTGCCCCCCAGCACCTCCAGTATGTCATCAAGCTAAGCAGTTGTGTGCAGGACAGCCTCGCACACATCGCTGTGGGTCCACAAATTTGCACAGCAGAAATAAAAAATGTGAGAAAGATAGTGTCATGTCAACCTTGTTAAAACAGGAAAAATAGAATGCTGCTCCTTTAGAACTGACTTTTTTTTTCCTTTTTTTTTTTTTTTTTTTTTTTTGGTTGGTTGGTTGAAAACAACTGGCCTTTGGAAATTAGTGCTATAGGGTGCAGGTGTTTTAAGATTTCCCTGTCATTGCAAGTGGCTATAACAGGATGTTCTCTTCAGCTCAGTACAATTTTAAATGACTCAAGCAATGACCTCTTGGTCATTTATCTGGGGAGGCTGTTCCAGAAACTAGTAGGCATCACTCCTGAATCGAATCTGAACATCCCTTTCCTTAGAAAGTTTGAGCTTATTTTTCACATAGGGAAAGGTGGAGGTGTTGTCTTCTCTCTTGCTAAAGGAGTATGTTTCCCAGCAAACCTGCTGCCTCACCTTTTTGAGGACAACTTTAACTACAGAGGTGGAAATGAATTTTCGCTTCTTTTCACTCCAGTTCACCTGCAGAGTCAGGGGATGGAGATGCATCCCATTCTGAGTCACTCTACTGAGTTGTCAACAAGAGGTCTGGCTCCTGAGATAAATTCTTCACTTGCTTGAACTTACACAAAACCATTGAGCACTTTTTCCCTCCTGACAACAGTCCAGCACTGGCCCAGGTTGACCTGAGAGGTTGTGCAATCTCTATCCTTGGAGGTTTGTCAGGATCCAACTGAACGAAGTCCTGCACAACCTGGTCTGACCTCAGAACTTACCCTGCTGGAAGCAGAGGGTTGGACTAGAGACTTTCTGACACTCCATCGAGCCTATGTTTTCCTACGGATCCATTACCTTGGGCCAGCTCTTCTGTTCTGATTGAGCTGACCCTTGAGCATGAAGTTGAAGAAGGTAGGGAAAGGTGGCATCAGGTAGCCCTTGAAATCAGTTCAGGCACCCTAACCTGCAGAGATGGGGGTATGATCTTCATACATCTCCTTCTGCTGCTAACACCCTCTTTTGTTGGAAGGTGGGAGGAGCTGTACAATAAGACCATTGCTGAGGGTTGTTCTGGGAAAAGTCTCTTCAGTGGTACCCATATTCCCGTCAGAAAGATCACAAATGATGCCTTAATAACATGAACTGGTAGAGCTTAAGAAATTATTCCCTGTAGTTTTCACTGTCTTGATTTTTAAACTTTTTTCACATTGAACATATTTGATCATTTACCAAGATCATAAGATCCAAGAATTGACATAATTCTGCCATTTCCTCTGTGGATCTAGGTCTTCAACTGAAATCCATTGTCAGACACAGGCTTTTACCACAGAAAGTTTAACATCCTACTAACATTTGACTTTTTAATGCCAGCTGGAAGGGAAGAGCGAGAACACCTCCGGAGAAACAGGCCTCGCTTCTGATGCAAAGGGAGCTTTTAAAAGGGAAAGAGAGGAGCACAAGAAGCTTTTGGCTGACAGTCACAGTGTGGTGATGGACCTTCGCTGGCAAATCCAGCACAGTGAGAAGAACTGGAATCGGGAAAAGGTGGAGCTCTTGGACAGGCTTGATAGAGACCGGCGAGAATGGGAGCGTCAAAAGAAGGAGCTGCTCAGGCGGATAGAGCAGGTAAGGAGTCATCTTTGGTGAGCAGTGGCTGTCTGAAAGCATGAGGCATTGCACCATTATTGCACTCAAGCCAAGGTCAAGAGGCTGCACTAGGAAGCAGCACATGAACAGTTAAGAGTT
Organism: Empidonax traillii; assembly: GCF_003031625.1. NCBI lineage: Eukaryota > Metazoa > Chordata > Aves > Passeriformes > Tyrannidae > Empidonax > Empidonax traillii. The sequence continues at coordinate 269,089 of NW_020955293.1, read as the reverse complement.
CCTTGGCTACATCATTGTTTCTCATGCTACAAAACTATTTACATACACAAGGGAGTAAAAGGAAAATACTCATAATCCCTATAAAAGACCACTTATGAGAAATCAACTCCAGGTTAAAGGCCATTTCCTGCCTCATTTCAATTATCCTGGACAGTCATGGTCACATTCTGTTTGAAAGCTTTTGTGCATCTCTTTGTGCTAAAACACTCAACCTCATAGGCGGGGTTATTCAAGATTTGGTATACAGCTCCCTGCCAAAAGAGCCTGTTCATCTGTGAATTAGCCACCAAAGATGCAACTGCTGCAACTATTCAGTCTCAACAGAATTCTTTTCCTCTAGCAAAGGAACACAGGAGTTAACATGAAGAGCCCTTTCTGATAACACAGTTATCAATATTAAATATTCAGAAGAGTCTTGGTCACATGAATTTTGTGCACTCTCTGCTATCATTTGCAAATCTGAGAAGTGCACACATATCCCCTTGTTTTTCATGCCTATCCATACTTTCATCTACTTAGCAGTAGAGACATTATACTTAATAATACTTAATGAATTTATTATCTATCTGAAAGCCACACAAAAAATAAAGAGTTTAATGAGAGAGAGTTAACACAGAGTTTTTGCCTGAACATTTTTCAGCTCTGAGTCACACATTCCAGAAAAAGTAATAAAAACAACTGAAATTGTGAGTCCTCAGTTAACTGAATGCTTCCTGTCCTTAGGACATCAAAAATGGAACCACACTAGATTCCTGCATGCTCTCTAGGGAGCATTACACTTGAGGGAAGCACAGAGTAGCTTCACAGGTTAAATTGATGAAAGCCCTGTGTAACTTCATAATCAGTTTTTGAAAAGAGTTCATTGCCTGTGTCTTGTGTTCCCATGTTGGGGCTGC